>NW_022436948.1:34616796-34847991 GCF_009761245.1 Sapajus apella
AAAGGGAGGCCGAGGCGGGTGGATCACGAGGTCAAGAGATCAAGACCATCCTGGTCAACATGGTGAAACCCCGTCTCTACTAAAACTACAAAAAATTAGCTGGGCATGGTGGCGCGTGCCTGTAGTCCCAGCTACTCAGGAGGCTGAGGCAGGAGAATTGCCTGAACCCAGGAGGCGGAGGTTGCGGTGAGCCGAGATCGCGCCATTGCGCTCCAGTCTGGATAACAAGAGCGAAACTCTGTCTCAAAAAAAAAAAAAAAAAAAAAAAAAAAAGAATCTCCATTAACATTCTAAATCGTAGATTTAATGGTTTTTTGCTTAGGACTTACTGTACATCTCAGCAACATTTCTTACCATTGCCTGCCTTTGTTATTGTTGCTGTTACTTTTGTTCTAAAACTCACTGCCGTTTGTTATGTAATTGTGCATTTTCTCCATTCTTTATGTCTCCCTTCAGGCTACCATCTACCATTCTCTGGGCTTGTCTGCCTCACACCATATACCTGGGATCTATTGGAAGGTTCTGAGTTCAGCAATTTTATTTCCTAACTTCACTTCCAACTTTTTTGTAGATGGCATTTACATTTGTAGCTCTGGTTCCTGAATCTCCTGAGATGGAGATTGAAATTTTAGCAGCATGCTTGGTGTTTCCACATGGATTAGCCTCATGCACCTAAAATTTAAGAAATTCAAGATGAGACTACTCATTGCCCCTCAACATTTGTACTACTTGTTTCTATGTCAATCATTGCCATCACTACTCTTCACTTTTAAATTTTACAGTTATTCTTCGTTTTTATTTTCCTCAGGAGCTCTTCTTGCCACATTTTACACAAATAAAGAAAACAGGCTAACTGTCAGTGTTGCTGATGTTTTAAACCACCATGTACTAAATAAGTGTAGTTTTGCTATTTTTCACTTTCCTATGTGATTTTAACTGACAATAACAGGCTCTTTAAGAGTTTGAAAAAAAGTTTTAAAGGTTGTGAAACAATTATTTTTTTCTTGTTGATTAAGATCATTTTGCATGATTTTAGCTTATAATTTCATTTTTATAATTCCTCATTTCTCTGCAAAGCAAGAGCGCTGGTTACACTATTAACTCAGTTTCAATAGTCTTTGCATATGTGCTGCACTGTGCATGGGGTGTTCTTCCTCAGCAACTTCATTACTCTTTTTAGAGTAAGGGCATCTACAGATGGCAGAAGGGAAGTTTCACCGGTGGCTTTCAGCCATCCTCCTGAGAATTAACCACTTCAGTGCTATAGGTAGCTCTGATAATCAACAGAAGCTTCTAGCAATATCTGGTCATCCTCCTGAGAATCACACTGCCCTTAGTGTTTCAGAGAGCTACATTTATTAGCAATGGCTTTTCTGCAGTTCTGTCATTTCTGGAATTTCTGAAAGCCAGAAATAACTTCCTGATATTTGCTTTACCAGCACTTCCAACATTTGTCTCTATGCTCCTACAATAAATCATGTTGTGTTTGTAATACTTTTAGTGACGTCTGTTTTCTTGTCTGCCCCTGACTGATATATCATTTGGCACCAGAAGCACTTCCTAGGTAAAGAATTACCTGAAGACAGTATTTGTTATTGGTTATTTCATTTAGTGAGATTTGAAGGCAGTAATGACTCTAACATTGGTAGAAAATGAGATGGAAGTCCATAAAATGCAGAGACAAAACAGTTACTTAAATTGTCACTTGTAGTTACCTGGAATTCAGAGCTTAATGAAAGTGAAGCTGGAGAGTCCAAGTGACCTGGAACAGAATGACAAGGAAGCGATGAGCACAAGGACTGTGGGTGAAGATGTCTACGTGGAGATTAAAGAAAGAAAATGCTCAGGATTTTAAATTCTCAGCTCAAGGCATGATCAGAACACTAGAATGCCTATACCTGTACTGGAATAATCTTTTACCTTCTGTAGCCTCAGGACAGATGTATTAAAACATCAGACCCAAACTTTCAGGCTGCAGCCTGCAAAATTACCATGCAAGTTAAATTCACAACCTCAACAGTTCTCTTCAGTAAAAGGTAGGGCATTGACCATGAATAAGTCAGGATGCAACTGGAAAAAGAGAAACTGTTCTGAGAGCTTAAAGCACGAGGAATTAAAGGCAGAGGTTTGCATATTTCGAAAATCACTACATTAGAGGATTTTAAGTTTTACGTATTCAGCTCTAAATATTATTATTTTTCTCTCACTTTGTAAAGTCTTTAGTGAGTCTAATCCATAAGAAATTAAATTTAGTCTTCTTAGCTTAGACATTGAAGACTATTTATAAACTGGTTCTAACTTACTACACCTTTATTTTTAAATCGTTTTCTTCACAGACATTGTGCTTCCACCAATCTGGACAATAAGTTCATGTTGAGGGAATTAGTGTATGTCAAGAGAGCATTCAATGTAACTTCCTAGTTCTGATATACTAATTAATATGCTTTCTTTCCATATGTCCACAGCCTCACTCACCTACCTACTTGACTCATGTATCCAAGGCCAAGTTCTTGAATGATTTATCAATTGAGATCATTTAGTTTCATTGATAAGTGAATCATTTAGGATTGTATTGACTGCAAGTAACAGAAAATCCTAAATCTATTAGTAAATACATAAGGGCTGTTTTTCACATAAGTAAAATGAGTAAAGGTAGCTCGTAATTGTGTAATTGGTCTAAAATTATCAGAAACCTTGCATCCTTCTATCTTTCCCATCTGCCATCAAGGATGTAAAGTTGTCTCATAGCTAAGAGAGATGCAGATCTCCAGCCATTTTATCCACATTCCAAGCAGCTGAAGGGGAAGCTTCTTAACAGAAAATGTTCCAGTTTTCTGTTTTTCCTTTTTTGTTGGTTTGTTTTTGTTTTGAGACAGTCTCTCGCTCTGTCGCCTGAAGTGCAGTGGCGCGATCTCAGCTCACTGCAAAGTCCGCCTTCCGGATTCAGGTGATTCTCCCGCCTCTGCCTCCCAAGTAGCTGGGACTACAGGTGCCCCATCACGCCCAGCTAATTTTTGTATTTTTAGTAGAAATGGGGTTTCACCATGTTGGCCAGGATTGTCTCGATCTCTTGATCTCGTGATCTGTCCGTCTCGGCCTCCCAAAGTGCTGGGATTACAGGCATGAGCCACCGGGCCCCGCCTGTTTTTCTTTCTCAGCAGTAATGCCAGAAGTTTCACCGAACTTCCTACTTTGCCGGGAACTTAGACACATGGGTGAAAACTTGTCGCTTGGCACCTGAAGAATGGTTTTATTATTGTGGAAGGCAGAAGAATGAACATTAGATGAGTAACTTTAGACTCTGACACAATAACAAATCTATTTGTTCCTTTGGGACTACAGTCAATTTACTAAACTGTGAAATTCTCTCTTATTCATCTTTACCTTCCTAGAACCTGGCACAGTATCTCAATATATCGATGGATAATAATGAATCAATAACAACAATATCTATTTTAAACTGACATTTGGCTAGCCAGTTAGAAGGTCAAGAGTAGACCCACTTTTTGCTAGTACTAGTTCTATGAGAAATATTAGGAATGACTGGCCAGGAGAGACAAAAATAGTTTATATTTGAGAATGATCCTTCAAAAGAACAAAACTAAAGCTGAACATGATTAACTTATTTTTATGGCTTCCTGTTAATAAAGGAAGGGTATAATATATATTCCTGTATCCAATATTATTTTTTATTTTGTCACATATTAAGTTTCTCTTAACTTTTCATATATATCTATGCAAATGATATATAATACATTCTTAATAATTTAGATATATAAAGGAATGGATGTTTGATTAAGCACATATAAACATTTATTCTGCCACATCCAGAACATTTATTATTTTTCTATATACTTTCAAACATTTTACACATTAAATGTGATTTAACATCCTGCTTTTACAACATTAAGCAGAAATCTCCATGAATCTAGAAAATCCAGGTTTTATACCAATAAAATATCAAGGGACGCTCCTGCACTTCACATTAGCTTTAGGTGGTTCCTGAGCAACCAGTCACAAAATACTGAAACAGATGGACTGTGCATCACCACAACAGAAACCATATTTAAAATATCTATTCATGTATCTATCTATCTATCTACCTATCCATGATGTCTCTATGCATCATCTATTTACTGCCTTGTTCCAAAAATAATGCAAACGATTAACAAATATAGGTATACTACAACAAGTAATATATAAAGGAATTTTAAAATATAGGCAACAGTAATGAGCAAGAAAACATTGGGCTAAGAAAAAACATAGCAATTAAGTAATTAAATGAAATGCTTACCCTAATGTTCTACTATCTTTCTAGAAGTTGGTTGTTAATCTCGTTTTCAGATTTTTCATACCTCAGGAACATTCATTAAAGAGAATTTGAGGTCAGTACTTGGGGATCCAATTAAACACCTCTCATGATCCCATGGAGATAGAGAGTAGAATGACAGGTACCAGAGGCTGGGGAGAATGTCTGGGGTTAGCGGCAGAGAGACTGGCGAATGGGTACATACATACAGTTAGATAGAAGGAATAAATTCTAATGCTCTAAGGGTGACTCTAGTTAACAACAGCGCATTGTGTATTTCAAAATAGCCAGAAAAGAGGACTTGAAATATTCCCAACATATAGACATGATAAATGTTCAAGGTGATGGATATCCTAAATTCCCTGACTTAATCATTACACATTCTATACATGTAACAAAAATCACACATACTTCATAATGTATACAAATATTATTTATCACTTTTAAAAAACCTTTCAGGAGAATTCTGAACCTAAAGAAATAAGATCATCCATTAACAGTTAAATCATGAGATCATCATTTTAATATAAATGTTGACTCCTAGATCAGGTGACCATGAAGGAAAATGGGCTGCAAATGTGCAACACACACACAAAAAGGAGTCTGAAGAAGGGAGTTACTGGTCAAAGACACATTAAAAAAAGAGCGATAAATTTATATTTGTGTTACTGCATACTGTGTTTAGGCAAATGTAGCTTCTTCCCCCCCCAATATTGATGTTCCCTGTGAATGAGGACTGAGTTGAACACTGTTAAGTGAGTTTAGGAAATACGGAGTTAAATAATGCTAGGCCAATTTCCTTATTATAGGAATTTTCAGGCCTTTAATATTTAATTTGCATCATGATTCTGTAAGGGGGAATAAAGTATGTGAGAGTTCCCAAACTTCGGTGGCAATGACGGGAGAAGGCATGAGGTTTTCCCTGCGCTGCTTCCCTTCCTGGACACAGGAAGACCCAGCCCACTCTGCAGTTAGGTGAGGGCACTATGAATGAGTTTTGACTAACAGGATGGGACAGAAGGGACAGTGGGAAGAGGATCAACCACTTCCATGTGTGGGCATTTCCTTGAAGTTCTTCAGTTTTCTTTTTCCATTATGGCTTTGGAGGTCACAGATTCCAGACAGCATATCTACAGGATGAATGAGAGTCCCTTCCTATTCTGTAATGAGATGTGATATACATAAAAAATAAACTTTTGTTTTGTCCGGTCATTAAGATTTTGGGGTTTACTTGTAATTTTGTCCTAGTTTCTCCTAGCTGAGACTTGCAGTCATGGCTCCTAATTTTTGAACATCTACAAACATCTTGTTTCTTAACACGAAATGTTGCTCCAAGATACATGGCTGAAAAGTATGCTCCCTTGAAGCTAAATGAATTATTTTACCTGTAGCATTAAGAGTAACTTAAATGAGAAATAAATTTTACCGGATATCCTGAGTTTTGTTTCAGAACGTTTTTATTTATTCACCTGTACACCGATGCCCAAATAATAAGCACATCTTAAAGGATGTAATCCAACACAGATCAACAAGAGATCTACATTTTAGACTTTTGCTTTCATGCAATCATGGTTTTAGACCTTTGCTTTATCTGTTGGTCAGGGAAGAAGACTGAAAAAACAACTTGCTGTCATTTTTCCAGACACTTCAGAAAACTGCTTTCTGGCTCCTGAGCCCAGTATTTTCAGCCCTGCTTTGTCTCCCTGGGACATTGGATGTAATTTGTTGTAACACTATGTTTCTCCAGTAAAGGAGAACTGTCTATTCAGGTATCAGGTATCTGTTTTTCTTACACACACACACACATACACACACACACAAACACACACACACACAAACACACACACAAATACACACACTATTAAACTCTACATCTCGTTTGGATTTCACTAGTTTTTCCTTAATGTTCCTTTTTTGTTCCAGAGTCACATCTAGGATACCACATTACATTTTGTTATCATGTCTCAGCCCCCTCTGGACTGTCTAGGACAGTCTCTCAGACTTCCTTGTCTGGCATTACCTTGCCTGGTAAGGTATTCTGCAGACTATTCCTGTGATAGTTACTCTCGTGTGTCAACTTGGGTAGAGGTAGGCTATCATGCCGTTGTTTAACCACAACCCAGGTGTTGTGGTTAGGTGTTGTTGTGAAGCCTAACACCAAGGATTAATTGGCATTAAGTAAAAGATATCACCCTCAATAGTGTGGTTGGGGCCTTATCCAATCAACTCAACAGCTTTACTAAGCTGCAATTGATAAATGAAAATTTTATATATAATTATGATGTGCCATGTGATGTTTTGATATATGTATAAATTGCGAAATGATTAAATCAAGCAAATTGACATATCCCTCATGTCACAAACTTACCATTTTATTGTGGTGAGGATATTTCAGATCTACTTTCTTAGCAATTTCAGATATATGATAACTTGCTATTAACTGTAGTTATTATGCTGTACAATAGATCTCCAAAACTTATTCCTTCTAACTGAAACTTTGTACCCTTTGACCAGCTTCTCCCCATCCCGCAACCATTGCCTCAGTCCCCAGAAACTACCATTTTATTCTGCTTCTAGGATTTCAACCTTTTTAGATCCCACATAAAAGTGAGAACATGCAGTACTATTTGTCTTTTGATGTCTGACTTATAATTTTTTTCTTTATAAATGAGTGGAATGGGGGATTTAAGAAATAAAGACAAGTTAGAAGTGTCGTGCTCAAATTTTTTTAGAAATGATGAGGATAAAGGAGAAATACAAATAATAATTCCTATGTCTCCTTATGGCAGAGACAAAGAAAATAATGACTTGCTAAGGAGTCATACAACAGTCATCGTAAGGCAAAATGCCCAACAACGAAATAAAGGAGAGTGTGACAGCAGGAGACAAAAATGGTGAACAAATGCAGATAGAGGATGACCCGGGGACAAGCTCTCAGTCTTTGGGACAGTCCTCCAAACTCATGCTTCACAATCTCACAGCAAAGTGGGGCATCCCACCTTCCCATGTGGCTTTAAGTGACACCCTCTCCTCCAACAAAGGCATGCAGATTCAATTAAAGGAAAGCAAGCAAACTAATACAAAGGACAGAGCCGGCTTTTGATCCCTGATTTAGAGATTTCCAGTGATCCTTTGTGTAAACAGCACAAAAGACAGCTGAGAACAGTGAGATCAGCACAGCCTAGACAAAGGTGGTACAATCATAATAATTTTGCAGTTTAAGAACAAAAATGTGTCCAGTACAGGAACACAGTAAAAAGAGAGGACTCAATATATTGTAGCCAAAACAGTATGTCTTCTAAAAAACAGATGTTTCAGTAAAGAAGTAGGTATTCTACTGCTTTCTCTACATAGAAAAGTCCCACTGAGTGATGCCCACTTACCATAAGAAAGAACAATAGAAGGAATAGAGATTGACTGTGTGTATGTATGCATGTTACATCATATGATCAGTTTTCATCAATAACTGACAGCATGGCTTGGGGCATGTGCGTAATTTACACACCATATTTTTCATTTATATTACTGGAGTCAATGGAAAGTGACACTACAAACAATTAAAAAAGAATCCTTATTGGACATAAATAAAGAAGTAATAAAGTTTTTTCATCTCCTCCTTTTCCTTTCTAAAGGAAATATAAAAGACTCATAAATAGTGTGAGGTGAAAAATTTCTAAAGATTTGAAACATATCTATTGCATTTCTTTGCAAAGGTCTAGAACCTTCTTTAAATCCAAATAAAATCATTTGTTTGGGTTTAATGCTTGTATGTAACCAGAAAAATACCTAAAATTGAGTACAAGTATCACACACAGAGATCAAGTGATTCACTGGCTCAAGTCAAATATTAGAATTAGTGAACTTTTTGTGTTTTCAGTTGACTTACAAATTATATATGTCTGTGTTTATTCACACATTCATGTTATATGTATATGTTGGAGGAGTTGATTCACACATTTACGGCTATTTCCTGTATTACCTTAGACAAGTATGCATAAACAATTTGAACATTTACTTCATTTAATTCATATTCTTGCGTGGCAAAGTAATTTGGCAAGATAGCTTTTTTGTTTTCTGCTTTTTATTGCCTTAGCGTTACTACCAGACAGATGTTGAAATTTCAGGTCAATGGTTGATATCTCTCCCCCATCTTCAAGAAATTTATTTAATAACAATGTGTGTTCTTAAGAGTACAGACTTTCATTCCAAAAAATGATGAACCAAACTGTTTCTACCCATGAGCTTTCTTTTGCAATTCTTGCTGCTTCTGTCACTTATTCCTTCTGCCTGTAGTCTACCTAGGTTGTGAGTAGGAGGGGAAGAGGGAAAGAAATAGAGAAACTCGACACCTGGTTGCTATGCTGGGATCTGAGATTTTTTATTTTGCATACAGTTTATATTGCCCTAGTGGTCACCATAAAGCGATTGTTAAATGTCATTCCCAAGGCTGGGTCATATTAGTGTCAAGCCTTAAAGTAGCTGGAACACTAAGAGGGCATTAAACTAACTGCAGGGAAAAGGAATTCACTGGGACATCCACACGTCCCAAAAGGAAACATAAGCAATGAGGCACTGAGAGTGAAGAGCTGGAACTTGAGCCCACCTCTCCTAACCACTATGCACACTATTCTTTTAAAATACAGCTCAGGCTTCCAGGTAAAACAGTCTACACAGCATATAAGAAGGCTAAAACACCTCTCTCTGGTCCAGCAGAAATGACAAGAAAAACTGTAAGTCATAAGTTAACTTCTGAAAGACATGTCATTAACATAAGCATATCTAGCATAAAATACATTTTTTTTTCATGACATAAACATTGCTTCCTCTGCACGGTTTTTGCCAAGGGTTAAAATCCAGATGTAACACTTTATGGAGACAAAAACACTTATAGCTACTGTATTATAATTCCTCACACTACCAATTAAGAAATTCTGCCCTAAAGCATGAATGTTTCTCTGAAATTCTCTACAAATCACCATTAATAAGATAACATAGCAGAGAAATTAGCAGGGAGTTGATTTGATTTCCCCCCACTAGAGGCTGGCTTTAGTTAGAAAATTTATCTACATTTCTATTCTAACACATTGTGAATGATAAATGAACTCTACTGCATAAAGGACATGACATTGCTATGCTATTTTCTTTCATCAGAATATTCTACCTCGCAAAGTTCATAGCTCAGTGCTTGTCCCCTTATAAGGAATAGAGAGAGAATGAAACTCACTACTCTGAAGACCTCAAGTTTAGGGCATGTCTCAAAATAGCAAAATGAAATAGTCTGAGAGGCACAAGGGCAGTCAGCAAGCTGATTCACTGTTTTGGTCTCTATCAGGTCTGTCTGCTTCAGCTCATTCTAAACAGGAAGAGCAATAGGGAAGCTATTTTACATTGGTTTCATCATCAGATTCAATAGCTTCAGGACCAGAGAAAGTAAAAAGGTATTTTTCCTGAAGCCGAAAGTGAGTGCAAGAGGAAAACACATTACCCTTTATCGCTCCCCCTACCCAGATCTGTCTGAACTCTCTTCTGTATTATTTGAAGAACAAGTTTCTTATTCAGACAACTTTCTGTATGATTCCCATAGCAATGGCTACAACACTGAGGAGTGACAACTGTGGAATTGATATTGCTAAGGGGAGTGCTTCAGTCAGAGAAAACAATACTTGCATTCTTTTATAGTTGTTACAAGATAAGTCAATTTATTGTCACTGGTTACTTTTTGATCTTGAGGAATACGGTGGCTAACTCCCTCATTTTAGGTTAGAGATGAACACGTCGGCTAAGAACAGGGCAAAGTGAGAAACATTAAATTTATAGAAAAGAGAATATGAGAAAAATTGACTCTCAGAGTTCAAGTGTTATAAAGTGAGAAACATTCTAAAAGAAATGTTTACAATTCAATTTTTGGCCATTATGAGCTATGGTATTTTCTGAGTAGGCTATTAAACTATTACTGTATGCATCACTAGCATTAGGTGTAAATCCTATTATGGATAATAGAGCAACTACTAGAACTGCTTTGCTAATATTAGAAAATGATAGCAAGAAATCTGTACTCATGTTTTCTAGAACATAAAAAAACAGCAAAAATATTTTTAAAAAGTCAACAAAGACAGGTCACTATCATTTCTGATGTTGGTAATAAACATGTCAGAGAAAAAACACTGTAAGGTACAAGACTAAAATTTTGCAACTCTGTTTTGATTATTGAAAACATTTAACCAATAAAAAACTTCCTCCAAGATGATATAACAATGAGAATGTTACTGATACATAAATGAAAAGTCCTACAGTAAAAAATACCAGACTATTAGAATGTTTTATAAGGGTCATCTATGCTGTGATAGAATCCAACTGCTTTCCATTTTGCACTCTTAATATTTTGTTTGTACGGGTTTTTGTTAATCCTATGTGGCAACATGCACTTATTGCTTTTCTGTGTGCGGGAGAAGGGCACTCGAGAGGAGCAATTAACTTACATTACATTATTAAATTCTAACTTTAGACTGTGAAATCTAAAGAACCTATTAGCAAAATCAATCAATATAATAAAAATATGGCATATAATTAGTCTGGTCTTCCTCACTTTGCCACAGGGGTCAAAATGAAAAGTAAATGGGTTCTAGGTGTTAAATAATTTATTGTAATTTCAAAACTATTCCTAATAGAAAAACAGTATATCTCTTCATACATAACAAATGCAAAAATAAGGAACTATAAACTAGAACATGACATATCATGCTTCATGGCTTTATGTTGTGTTTTTATCAATAACAGTCACAGTACACAGAACATGGCAGTGCAAAGATTTTAATAATGTCCATGCTACGGGAAAACCATTACAGATGACTTTCAATTTTCCCCAGCATGTATCATTATCAATTGGCACTGCTGATCCTGCCAAGAAATCAAAATACTATTCTGTTTAAAAGTTAAAGTAACACCTTTCACACTTAGATGCTCAAGGCTTTATTTAAAAACAGTTTAAAGATGATGGTTAATATACAGTATAGGTTTGGCTATAAAAATGTTTCTGTTGCTTATGTCTCCTACTGAGTTTTTAATGAAATAACTTAAAGCATTTCTAATTAATCACAAATAACCAGGCTAAAAACAAACAAAAAAACTCCCCAAGCAATCAGTATTAATATTAGGGAAAATTAGATCTTTAAAAAAAAAGTAACGGATACTTTATGTCCCATAAGTGCATTATAATCTCTCAGTTATGAATCAATGATCTTGGACCTGTGTCCTGATATTTAATTGACCAAGGGACAAATTCATGAAGAAGTATTCTACTGAGTGAGATACTTAATTTAGCTTCTAAAAATGTTTAGGTTTACAGCTAAGGAGTAGCTTAGATATCAAAATTGGTTAGTATAATTTCAAGATATAAAATTGTACCTAAAGAAAAAAAAAAATCTCCATGTTTCCCAGTCCATCATGTAGGAAGCATGGAGAAGAATGTATACGGTAAAGGTATTAGAAATGAGGTAAGGCATAGTAATATTCATTTAAAATCAAGCCCTATGATAATATAGCAAAATAAATATTAGCAAAGGCAATTTTACAAAAGCTTTTTATTGACTGAAATGAAAGACATTTTCTGAAATGCTACAATTACCATTTGGGGGTTTCAGAAAGATTGAGGTATTGGGATTTAACTAGATACTAAGTGGACAAGAGATCACAAAATAAAACTTATACAAAATGAGACAAGGATGAGTTAGTAGGTAATGGCTTTAAATTATCTTTGATATAATTCTTTATTTCATATCTCTACTTTATATTAATTATAGTATTTCTAGACACAATTTGAAAAAAAAAAGCAACAATCTTGGGACCTCATAATTTAGACCAAAAGATATCAGAACAAATACAGCCACCAAATATCCATCTTAAATACTGTATACATTTAACAGAAATAATCATACATGACAAATGATTCAAATTTGAATTTAAAAGAATCAAATAATTAGCCAGGAAAGCAAAATTTTAACATATTATATATAACTCTTCCATTTGTTAATCCTAGCTTCTCTGATGGCTTGAAAATATGGTCTAGGATTCCTAATATTTTCAACATATTCTGCTATCTACTTCTTAAAAGTTTGCTGTATTTGCATATACCAATATTGAATTTTAGACACCTGACGGTTTGGCTAGACAACTGTATTCTGAAAAGTATACATGTTATAAGCTGTGTGACAGTGATAACAAGAAAACAAAACACAAATCTGCATCTGGTGGAGCTGAAATCAGGCCTCTTCAATTCGGCGGATCCACATTCTGAAGGATGAGGGCCACTCTGCTTGGAATGTACACCTACGTCAAAACAGTTATGTCAGTGCAGCTGAAGAAAGTACCAAACAGGCTGTCATTATGTCAAAGAAACATAGGCATGATGTAGTCTCACATTTGTCTAAAGTACAGTTATCTTTACAATTTTCCCAGCTCTTAGAAGGCTCAATTTCCCAGTTCCAACAGTTCTGGCAGCAACATGACTACCATAAAGCAACCACCACTAGAGGGCTCCATACGACTTAATGAAAACCAATGCTCCTCACATAAGAATGATATAAATGGCCCTGTTTTGCCATGTTGAGGCTCTATCAGGTGGTGAAGGAAGGCTGCCCTACGGTTTACAATGTTACTACTTCACTTAGATGAAGACAAGCAATACACAAAGCACTGGTTTTGCATCAAGACACTTTTATTTGAAATCTTGTCTTTTTTTTCCTTTCAAGAAGAAAAACTGAAATATAAGGAATCCTAACTCTATTTTAGGCCGCTTTCCAATTTAAACCAATGAGTAAGCTTGCCATTGCACTCAAACTAGGATTCAGATTCTCTCCACGGCCTGCACAGCAGGCCTGACCTGCTCCTCCCTGCCTACATCTGGTATCCCGGCTCAGTTCCTTGCTTGCATCTTCACACACTATACTCCAGCCTCAGGAGGCTTTCAGTTTCCTGGACACATCAAACACTCCCCTTTTGTTGGATCTTTGCCTATGATGTGACTTCTGCTGTAAACACTCTTTGCCTTTCTGGTTCCTTATGCCTTGGAGAAATCCCAGTTATATGGAGAGGCTTTCCTTGACAACACTAGATAAGGTAGGTTCTCCATTTCCAATTATGGCAGCTCTTCTGAACACTTAACACAATTGGTGAATGATTTTTCAAGTTTACCATCTACTTCCCTCATTAGACTATGAGCTTTACAAAAGCAGAAGTTATACATTTTATTTCTAACTCTCAATTGGTGCTATTGGACAAGGTAGATGTTCATGATGACTGAATTTTAAAAATCAACAATGAACAAAGAAATAATAGTGGATCAACGGGTGCATATTTAACAAAGTATTCTCTAATATACCTGAAAAATTTTTTATAAAATTGAAAAGTGATTTGAACTGCTTAATGCTTACTTATATGCTAGTTCAAACAATATTAACAAAGCAAACAGTAAAAATAATATTATTGATGGTTGTCATTGTGACAATCTCTCTTCATTTCTGACTTTGCTGACATTTTACTATTTTCAGTTACTTTATCTCTAAATGAAAGCTTGCCTGATGGGGAAAAAAAAAAAAAAGGCTTGCAGAGGTTAGAACCACAGTGAAGGTGCAAAGCAAACATGACTTTAGGAAAAAAGTTAAAATAAAAGATAAAATGGTCGATTTTCACAGAATGAGGCTTGTATGTCCAATGGATCTCAACTCTGCAAAGGAACACAATGTTTTCTCTTAAGGTTTCACAATAAAGAACTGATATTACTCTTCAAAAAAAGTCAGACATATCAATACAGTTGGTTGGTTTTGAACATCAAAAAAGTTAAAGCAGTTTTAAAATGGTGGCATTTAAAGGAATTTATATTCTGGATTTAATGGCTAGAGAACAGTTTCTCTAATCTTCAATTAAAAGTAATAGTGATTTAGGGAATGAATATCATCTGAAAAAGATTAACAAATGCCAATAGTCACTGTGTAGCTCAATGTTTCATGGTCTGTTTTGCAGCCCAATATTTCCAAAAAGATAAATATTACATCCGTGTAGTCACTAAGTGTGAGAAAACCACGCATTTCAGTGCTACAAACTATTTCCCTATAGTTTACACATTGTATTTATATCTTATAACTATCACACCACATCAGAATTTCACTGCTAATACAATCCTTTCTATGCAATGTTTTCTTTTTGAGATACATAAGATGTTATGAGACTGATTCAATGAAAGGAAGCTGGAGTTATCCACAAATAAAGCAGGACTATTACCAAAGATCCAGACTGATCCAGTCCAAAGGAGGGCACATTTCCATAATCAAACTACAGACAAAATGAACACAAACCAAAGCAAAGAAAGAGAAATAAACCAACAGTCTGACTCAATCCATCCCATCAAAACAGGTACAAATTGAGACAGTGACCTACCCTTCTAAAGGAGTTTCCCATGTACTTACTAGGGGGTCTGGTCTACATATTTCATTTTGGAGATCACAGTAACTGAATTTAACTAATCAGTGGGACAGAAGGTTACAATTTGAGTGGTTCTGAATTGTTCTGCCATGAGTAATCTAAAACTGAAAACCATCTAAATATTTCAGTAGAACCAGAAACTGGACAAAAGAATTTCGGTTCCCTCTACATTCAAAACATTTCTTTGATAGAGTACTCTCCTACAATGCAGGTAAAAATACTCTAATTTAAAGTCCAAGCCTCCTGAGAAAGTTGCAGTGAAACACATTAGTCAGGCCTAGGATAAATAATGATAGGTCCCTGTAAGTGTGTGTTATAGTGATATAGCTCAGATTTGGATCCTATGCTTTCATTCATAACCTCATTATTTTGTTAAAGAAATATAATAATTACATAATGATAATTTAGAAAGAATCTTACTCTTTGATGTTTTGGCATTTGAGCTTCTCTAAATTTAAGAATTTTTTTTAACACGATAAACAAAGTTCCAGGTTTGTAATATATGCAGTGCAATATATTTCCATTTTGGTATTTAATGGTTAAAAATACTTCAAGAATACTCACTAACTGATGCTGGTCCTTTTATGTAAGGAGATTTATAATGACACTTTGGTCATTTACTTAGAGACCTCTTAATGCAATATGCTAAAAAACAACAAAACAAAACAAAACAAAACAAAAATAAAACCTGTGGTTCACATTGTATAATATCATTAACAGGAATATTTTATAATTATATACATATATTTCACTGCAGTGTTAATTACCAGAATGTGTTTTATTTTGCTCCAGAGCCCTTGTGGTACAGGCAACATGGAAGAATTTCCCTGAGCAAGTGATTTTTCTTAACTATGGCTACTTATGGGATTTTGAGTTTTCTTCTGAGTATGCAAATCAATTTTCTTAGTGGTTAGGAAATTACTACTAATTATACAAAAGAACTTAAGATAATCAGAGCTAACCCTTATGATGAGACAATTACAGACATGAACAATTTGGGGTTCCTAAAATTTAGTCTAAGTGTTGGCTCTGTAAGTCTCATTTTATCATTTTAATTCAGAAAATAGTTTTGATTCATATGGCAAGAGAAAAGAAACATGAACATATTTAAGTAGATTTAAACACAATTATTTTAGTATATTTAAATATAAAAAGCATATTGATGTAACTATATCTAGAAGCCACTTATTATGCATGTTACAGATAATATGCATGCTGATAAACATATCTCTATACCCATTTATTAGCCTATAAGCCCTAAACATTTTATACCTAGAATCACATTAAGAACACGTGACACTGAGCCTCTAATCCCAGCACTTAGGGAAGCCAAGGAGGACAGATCACCTGAGGTCAGGAGTTCAAGACCAGTCTGGCCAACATGGTGAAACTTTGTCTCTACTAAAAATACAAAAATTAGCCAGGCATGATGGCAGGAACCTGTAATTCCAGCTATTTGGGAGGTTGAAGCAGGAGAATGGCTTGGGCCTGGGAGGCGGAGGTTGCAGTGAGCTGAGATTGCATCACTACACTCCCGTCTGGGCGACTGAGTGAGACTCTGTCTCAAAAGAAAAAAAAGAAAAAGAAAAAGAACATGAAACAATGTAGTATACAGCCATGAGTTTCATTTTTTTCTAGCTATATGAATAGTCAGCTCTTCACAAAGAATCAAAATAGCACAGTACAATCCAATTCATTTATTAAGAGTCAAATGCATGCTAATCTACTCAGTTATTTTGATGACTTTAATGAGTTAATTATTACACTAACCATGAGTGTGACTAAAAAAATAACTGTTCACATAATGGTCTATTTTATGTCATTCAGGCAAAATGTTATTTTCCTCTAGGGCTAATAACTGAGTTACAAAATCTAATTACACATTTTTGAAAACAGGGTGTCAAACATTTTAAAAAAAGAACATTTTAAAATTAAAAAAAAATATTTAATTCTTTAAAGGCTATTTAAAAAATTATCTCAGAAGTTGTTAAGTTTAGAAATAGCACATACACATATAATTCTGGTACAATGAAAACATGCAGTGGGCTGGGCATGGTGCCTCATGCCTGTAATCCCAGCACTTTAGGAGGCCGAGGCAGGTAGATCACCTGAGGTCACAAGTTCCAGACCAGCCTGGCCAACATGATGAAACGTTGTCTCTACTAGAAATACAAAAATTAGCTGGGCGTAGTGGTATGTGGCTGTAATACCAGCTATTCAGGAGGCTGAGGCAGGAGAATTGCTTGGGAAGATTTCACCACTGCACTCCAGCCTGGGCTCTGTCTCACAAAAAACAAACAAAACATCATTCAATGAAAAAGTCTTCAGATTCTTTCATAGTTTACATACACACATTTTTTTCATAATTACAGTTTTTTGAAAAATAAAGGTGATATAAAATAATTTTAGTTTTCACATGTATGCTTTAGTTCATAAAATAATTTTCTAAGAAAAAATGCATTGTATTCTTTTATTCTAATTCTCATTATTTTGCACTGGGGTTAGGAGAAAATTGATGCTAGTATTCCTGTATAGAAATGCATATCAGCTCATCTAATTTATAAACATTAAAAAAGTGAACTAAAAATTCAGATTTTCTTTCTTCCAAAAAACAGTATTTTCATAATTTTGAATAGAGCAAAAGAGATTTTCCAACTGTTAAGTTGTATTACAACTTACAACTGAGGGGTAATAAAATGATACATCTATACCAAATCCTACATTTAAATCAATCTACTTTTGAACCTCCAAATTTAGAATGAGAGTAAACAGATTACTTCTTATTGATAAGAAGCCTAATTGCCAAAATAATTAGTGCTAAACCTGTTGCTTTATTCTCATTTTCATCATCATCATTCAGTTACTATACAGAAATCTACTTCATTTAAGACTCAATAATCTCTTTTCTCCCATTTGTGTCATGGAATTTTATTTTATGAAGCAGAAAAGAGAAAGGAAGTCCCTTGCTTCCAGCACACTGATTAACATACAGGTTAACATGCTAAGTTCCTGTATCAGGAATCAAAATATAGAGAAATGATTACGCTAAAATGGAGTTTCCAATAACTGCCAGTAAAGCAGACTGGTGGAGCTCTGCCCTATTGCTTTTCGACATCTGTGACATACTCTGACCTTAGCAAATAGGTTTCAACGGTGGCATACATGCAGTTATCCCCTGGCTTCACAGTTTCAATGGAGGGAGCACGCAGAGACAACTGAGGGAGCTAGAGCAGTACCTGCGGATGCTGCAGCATGTATGGCTATTTTAAGATTCCTTCAAGCTGTTTGTTGCTATCTTTGAAAACAGATTTGACACTTATTCAGCAGATCCTTTGGATTATTAAGTTTGCAAATTAAGCTTTAGCAAATGCTGTGTACTAGTTATGATAGGAAAAAATATTAAGGAAGAAGGAAAAGTTATATCTTGTTCTTCCTTCTTCCTTTTAGTCTGTGAGTATGGGAAGCGTGAGTGATCTCACTAGAAGTGGTATAAGACCTACAGGACTAGGCTGGGCATGGTGGCTTATGCCTATAATCCCAACACTTTGGGAGGCTGAGGCAGGCAGATCACCTGAGGCCAGAAATTTGAGACCAGCCTGATCAATATGGTGACACCCTGTCTCTACTAAAAATACAAAAATTTGCTGGGCGTGCTGGCTGGTGCCTGTAATCCCAGCTACTTGGGAGGCTATTCAGAAAATAGTTTTGATTTATACGGCAAATAGTTTTGATTCATATGGAAGGCTGAGGCAAAGAATTGCTTGAACCTGGGAGGTGGAGGTTCCAGTGAGCCAAGATTGCACCACTGCACTCCAGCCTGGGCGACAGAGCGAGGCTCTGTCTCAAAACAAAATAAACAAAACAAAACAAAACAAAACAAAAAGACCTACAGGATTTACGGTCATGTTTAAGGAACTCCACCAGATCCCAGCACATATGAGTCAGTTTAATGAGGAGTTTTCTTATAATGAAGCATTGTTAGAATAGGTACATTTGTTAATGTGGTTTTTTTTCCCCCCTCTGGCCCTTTGCTGAATAACTTGGGTAAGAAGGAAACCTGTTTTCCTAGATTTTCTGTATTTTACTGATCTGGGTGGGATCCCTTAATCTGACATCAAAACCAGTGATCATATCATCTGGAGCCTAAAGGTGTATTTAAATGAGTAATTCCTGAAGCACCCGTAGTCATCAGAAACAGGATGCTGCTGCTGGGAAGAGAGGGCTAGCCCTTATCTCATGGACTGCGTTGGATTAGAATTCTCCTACAGCAGTGTTAAGCTCTTTTCTATTTCTCATGTCCTTGCAGTTCTGTCCTCCTCTATGTATTTATTATTGACGCTTACGAGATATTCTTTATTCTACCTGATAATTTAAAAATGCATTTTTCACATTGGTGAGATCAATGCAATTAGTGCTTGAAAAGTAATCTCCTGATGTTGCCGAAACTGGTAAGTTGGCTTGTTTTAATAATGCCAGCATATCTTTACTCTCACGAAATTGAAAGGATGCCAAGGTATTTTTTGCCCACCTCCAAAGAGTCTGAGTTGTCGCCTAAGATTATAATTTCCCCAAAGTTGGGAGAAGGTATTCTTAATTGTTTGTCCTTAAAACACTTAGTATTTTGACATGTTGAAACTACTAAATAATAATTGCCTAACCATGACAATAACAACTTTAAAACACAAGTGAAATAGCATTTTACAGTTTCTATAAAGCTTGGCCATGTTTATGAGTTTATGCGTCCTAAGAATCTCTTGCCGTAGGTAAGATAATAGGAATAATCCTCATTTTACAGGTGGGGAAAGTGCAGTGCAAAAAAGTTAAATTACTCAATTTCTCAGTGAGTAAATGGCAGACTAGGGGCAGGATGCCAGGTTCTCTGCCATGCTGTTTTGTGATCTTTTCACAATACCATCAGGCTCTCCTTAGCAGGAGCCTGTTGGGATATGTGGACATTTAGAAAAGCTGACTGGGTAAGAGTTTTTCCAACTCTTTCCAGTCTAGTTTAATTGGTGAAAGTTCAGTTTTACTGCAGTCAGTTGCTCCTTCCCCACGACTCCCCTTTGTGAGCTCCGTCATCTTTCCTAACCCCTAAGGGCCTCTAACTCTTTTGATTATTTCAGGACTTTATGGTAATTTTCTTACTCACTTTCAAAACTATTTTTATCAATCTTATTTTACAAGTCAAAATTGAATGTTCTCACTGACTACAGTAATAATTCCTTGAAGAATGTGATACTACCCTTGAGCCTTCTCTCTTAAAAACATATATCATTCTCCAAATATATCTAAAGCTGTATCAATGTCATCATCAACACACACCCATATGCACACACATACATTTAGGGTAACACCTAATTCTCATAGGACTTTTCACTGCACTTTCCTCACAGCCCATAATCCAGCAACTCAATCTTTGTAATCCCTGCTCTTTTCAGTTATTTTATGCTGTGACCTTTGGCCTACCACCTTTACGTATAATACGGCTGCTTACTAAGCTCATTGCTGGCATCACTCTAAGAGGTGAGAAAATAACAGAAAAATGGAAGACCTAGGGGTGCCATTCTCATGCCTGACTTTATACCTAAACTTTTGAAAAGTGAGAGAATTTAATGAAATAAGAGCTTTAACAGCTATGGTAAAGTTATATATTTGTTAGATACCTCCTGGAATTAGGAATGGTAGATGTGGCTTTGAGCCTACTATATGGCCATAAATTAAATAAAGAATTTCCCTGAATCTAGAGACTTACTAAATTCTACATATTTAAAAGAATTTTAATCTAGTAGTTTAAAGTAACATTCTATCATTCTATTTGTGTCAACATCACAATGTAAAAATTAGTTATATAATGCTTCCTTCAGTAATATAAGAAATCCAGAGAATTTTATAACTAGAATGAATTCAGTCTTCAATTTACTACATGAAAGAAAGATACATTTTTCCTTGACTCCTTTAAGGTGTTTTAAATTAAACTTCATTTGCTAGTCAATAATGTAGAAATATGCTTAATATAAAATGTTAGGGAGAAAACAAGAACAGAAGGAAAGTGAAAATTCTTGCATAAAGAATAGAAATATTCATAATTGAAAGAAAAATAAAAAAAACTGCCTTCTGCTCATTTCTTGAGAAATAGTTTTGAATCCTATTAATATTTAATTTTTGCCAATTGTCCCCTAAATATCCTTTACTATTAGATTTTCCAAAAATCCAATTTAGTCCAGTACCACATATTCCATCTGGCCAAGTGTAGTCCCCTCTCCCTAACTCCTTTCCTTCATGCTTTTATTCCATGTTGCTTATTTGAAGAGTTGTTTATTTGAACAAGAACATTACTAAAGGAATAAAAGGTTAAATTAAAATGGCAGGAAATATGTTAAGAAACTTACTTACCAAAAGAGAACAGGGACGCCCATTATGTTCAAAAGCCTCAGAAAAAAAGTCAGTGCTGTGGTCCAGTCTCTGATGCCCTCCATACTCTGCGGCATCTGAATCTAGCACAATTTTGAATGTATAGCTCTTAAGGAGTTAACAACAGTCGAGGAGTTGAATGAGACATTGTAAAATATTTGCTGAGAGAGAAATTTAAAAGTGAGTATTTGAGCAGTATTAAATCATAATTTCTGCTGAGAACTCAATTCTTCTTTCAGAAATTCTTTGTTCAGAAATTCTCATGTTTGAAAGGGGTTTCATAGGCTACCTACTGCACACACCCATGAGATTCCTGTTATACTTCCTTCACGACTCATCAGGTGATCACCAGCCTGGGACGAAACATACCTAATCTACCTTTCTCTTCGAGCAACCTATTCCACTTGTTATAAATTATTCCCCACACTGAACAGAAATTTTGCTCCTTGGGATTATATTATTTCTACCTAGACAAGTCATAAAGAATAAGTTCAAAATGTAGTCAACTTTTAAATATTTACTAATAGTTATACTGTCTCCGTGTGTCTGCTACATATATTACTAAATACATACAGTCAGCCTTCCATATCTGTGGATTTTGCATCGTGAGTTCAACCAACTTCAGATAAAAAAAATTCAAAAAAGAAAATGGATCGTTGCATCTGAACTGAACATCTGATTTTCCACAAGTTGTTAGATAATATTACCATATTTACAGCAACATTAATAAAAGCTATCATTATGTTCAAACTTATTAGGCTCAAAATATCTAGAAATGGTACTTGATACAAAAATCCACAATTAAATATGCATTGGTATCTGAGAAATCTCAAGTTTCTTCCAGCCTAAGTAGAAACACAGATAGTTTAAGTGTTTTTGTTTTGATTTTCTGGTAAATAAATCATTAATCTCATAAATGTTAGTATACTTTCATTACTGCAAAAATTATGACATTAATAGAACCTGTGAGCAATGAACAATGAGCCAGCATTTTCAACCCTTGAAAATTTTTGTCTAAGTCAGAGATGAAGATGGACATGCTACAGGAAATTTTGCTAGCAGGGTTGCCTCCATTTTAGTCAATCCAGGTCAGGCTTTTCTAATTCAAATTGAAACTGATAATCAGAATATTACTGTGCTGAGAAAGAGAGAAAGACTGAGATTCAAATGATGAATACTAGGCAGAGGGACATTTAAAGTCACTCAGCATAGCAGAAAATGACTTAAGCCTACCAAAATATTTAGTGCTGAAATATGGATAATGAAAATAAATAATCAAAGACATGGCAAATAATGAAACATTGTGGAATATAAAAACTATTGAAATAGAAGTTTAGCTTTTGTTCTTCATTCCAGTTCACTAAATACTTGGAAAAAATCTTCCAAAAACTAAAACAGTAGAGTTTAGAAAATAATGATCTAGAGTGCTTTAAAAAACAACTGAATTAAAATATCAATTAATGAATTATTGGTTAACAACATAGGCTTTTGATAGCAGTGGCTAAATAAGATAAGCATATCATCAAAAGCAATGGTTCCCAACCTAGGCATTAAGAATCACTGACTGGTAGCTATATTCTATTTTAAGTTCTCACTGAGTGAGTATATTATAAGGGGCTGGGAATCTATATATGCATTAGGCATTGTCTAAAGACTAAATTATGTTATTATGCACATTTGACACTATATTTCAAAGAATATACATGTTTTTTATTATTAAAATGAAGATTATATTGTTCCCTTCTTTGTGTCCATGTGTACGCAATGTTTAGTGCACACTTATAATTGAGAACATGAGGCATTAGATTTTCTATTCCTGGGTTGATTTAACAGACATCAGGGCCTACTTGAGGGTAGAAGTTGGGAAGAGGGTGAGGATGGAAAAATTACCCATCAGGTACTATGCTTATTACCTGGGTGACAAAATAATCTGTGCACCAAACCCCCCAAACAGCTAATTTACTCAGTAACAAGCCTGCACATGTACCCCCGAACCTAAAAGTTAAAAGAAGAAAAGAAGCCATTAGGCCTAAACACTTTATATACCTTTTACACAATAATGATCAGTTATGGGAATGTGGTAAGACATAAGAGCTTGTGCTGGGGACAGTGAATTGTGGGAAAGCAATTAGGAAATATATGGAGGAGAGTGATGGAAGACAGGGGTTGTTTTAGTAGGTTTGTTTGTACAGGTCTATTTCAGTGTGGCTTCCCAATCTCTAGTGATAAGAATGTCTCCTATTATGGGCACAGGAAAGCCACTTTTCTCACGGGCAATTTTATGATTTGCTTTTAGGTGGAAAGTAGGAGATCAAAGAGCATCTGTTGTTTCTCAAACAGCTTCAACTCAAAATAATCAACAAGCCAAAGTGGCACATTTTGGGGTAGCATGTTCTGAACCCCATCCTAACCAAATTCAACTTTTCAATAATACTAGAGATGACTACTTCCTCCTATGAACACTTTCATTTTAGTCACCTGAACTATAATTTTTTTAAATGTTACAGGAAAATTATTTAAGGTTCCAAAACTAAAAATAAGAATTTACTCATCTACTTTGCGCATTTTTTTTTTTTTCCTTTTTGAGGCAGGGGCTGGCTGTCATCCCGGCTGCAGTGTAGAGGCACGATCTTGGCTTGCTGAAACCTCTGCCGGTGAGCCAAGGCTCAAGCAATTCATCCCACCTCAGCCTCCCAAGTAGTTGAGGCCACAGGCACGTGCCACCACACTGGTTTTTGTATTTTTTTGAAGAGATGGGTTTTGCCGTGTTGCCCAGGCTGGTCTCAATCGAACTCGTGAGCCAAAGCGATCTGCCCACTTTGGCCTCTTAAGCTGCTGGGATTATAGACATGAGCTACCGTGCCTGGCATGCTTTTTAAAATTTTTTCTTAATAAAGGAAAATGTTCTCAACAAAATTGTTTTTCTGATACAGAATGAAATAATATTTAACCATTATTTTCAATGCTACAGTAAAATAAAAATTATGTATCCATCATTTTACATGCTTTTCCTGTAATAAAGTACAGACTGAGCTTCGCACACCAAAAAATGCAATTTTAAAGTTACAAAAGTTTTGGCCTATACTTTTTCAAAGGAAAGTAGAAGAAACATTATTATATAAGGATTCATTTCTCTTTGACACTGAAAGAGATCATCATATTGAAAATGTTAGAATCTACTTACTTTATATAGTTGGTAGACATAAAGAAAAAGCTTATAAAAGCCATAAAGTTGCCAAACATTAGTTATACATGCTTCTCTGACCTATAATTTAATGAAAAAATTTTTCTATATCCAATTGTGCAATCACCCAGTTCTGTGTCTATATCACTTAGAGAAAACAATAGCTTCCTTTAGAAAATGTGGCTTCTAAAATCCAGAAATTTCAAGAAATGTAAACACTAGGTAAAAGATAATGAGTATGAAAAAGCTTTACAATTGTGATTTGCTACCATATATCACTCAAGTATCAGAAAACTCCATGTTTTATGAATACTGCTTACGATTAGAACAAACCTTTGTAAAGAGGTTATTTGAGCAACTGATTTGTTTTGCATGTTCTCTCACTCGAGTACTGCCTCACTCTCTCTCACGTGCATGCACATACACAGAGATATACAATACATACATACATGATATGGGACCTACACAGCACCACAATTCCTATATCATCCCTTTTCTATGAAAAATTATCTCTGAAAGTATGACTCAAAGCCACTTTATACTTGTTTTAAACTACCTTTGTTATATGTTTTCCAATACATAGCACATAGAATAAATTTAGCAGGACACCTTAAAAGTTAATCTGTTATCTGTAGCTACCTCCCTACACCTAACAGAAGACCTTCTCATAATTGGTTCCCAATAAAACTTTTGAAACTGATATTCAGGATGACAACGCTGACCAAGAAAAGCCAAATTAATTTTTTTTTAATAATTGACATAAGTATAATAAATTATCTTTACTCCCCCATTCATTTATTATGTACATATAATGTACAAGATATTGTGCAAGAAACAAAAATAACTAAGGTATGGTCTTCTATTACATGTGACTTACAGCCTGTAAAGGGAGATTAGGCATGCATATGAACACGCATAAGTAGACTAAAAAGCAATATGCAATGAGAGGGAGAGTCAAGGAGGAAAAACATAATTGACAAGCCATATATAAAGACTTTTGAAGGCTGGGCTGGGGTCTTAAAACTTACTTTGTTACTTAAGTGTGATAGTGTTTAAAATTCTTGAGATTGGGAATGGCAATCAAGATAATTAACCCAGAGGTTGCAGGGAGTATAAAACAGACGGTGGAAAGACCAAGTAAGGAAAACCAGTCAGGATTCTAAAAACAGGCCAGGGATCATTAACTATGGCTAATTGCTGACAGTGGGAAAGAAGATAAATAGACTGAGATTTAGAAGTATAAGTGACAGTACTCTAAAGTAAGGAAACTGAGGCAAAGTTAGGGAAACAGAAGTGGAAGGGAGAACAGTTGTGCCCAAGTTTAAGTGGCAGAGCTGGGAGGTACACACAAATCAAATGTAGATCTAATGACCCTATTCTCTACAGGTAACACCAATTTTATGCCAAGAATAAGGCAGTGTTATACAGTTTCTTGTTTATTTCTCAGGTTGAAATTCTTTATATTGCTATGTTTGAGACTTTGTAGTTCACAAAAGAAAGAGGTTTATTTTGGCTCATGGTTCTGCAAGCCATACATACAGGAAGCATGATGCTGGGATCTGCTTTTGGTGAGGGCCCTAAGAAGCTTACAATCATGGCAGAAGGAGAAGAGGTCCAGGAATGTAACATTGAAAGAAAGGGAGCAAGAGAGAGCAAGGAGGAGGTATGAAGCTCCTTTAAACAACCAGCTCTCATGTGAGTGAGAACTCACTTGTTACCATGGGGAAGGCACCAGTCATTCATGAAGAATCTTCTTTTATGTCCCAAACACCTCCACCAGGACCCACCTTCAACACTGGAATCACACTTCAACATGAGATCTCGAGGGGACAAATATCCAAACATCCAAAAATATTCCAAGAATCAAGAGGCCAGAATGAATATGACAATAGAATAATGAAAATAGGAAAATCAGATAAAATGATATCCATCTAAATTACTGACACAATTAGATTTATGAGTTTGCCATTCTTAACAGTCATGTTGATGTTTAAATATATGAGATTTGCTATACTTGTTCTGGTCCATTTCTTATTCATTTGATCCATCTGATCTTTTTGTTAGCAAATACAAAATATTGGAACATAAAATTTACCTTGTTCAATTGGAAAAAAATAGTAGGGAGAGAATGACAATTTTTTTATAGTTTTTTAAGGGAGATCAAATAGGTCCCTACCAATTTGGATAGCATTTTAAAATATTATGACTTCTTATTTTAAATTGAAGAGCTTCCTAAGTATTTGATATATCTATCAACAAGTTTAAGTAGATAAGAAGTTTTCAGCATTATTTTATAATCTACATCCTTAAATTTGAACCAAGGAAGAGCCAATGTTCTGAAGGAGGCCTGTACTAATAAGATTAAAGAACAGTGAAGGCATGAAGACTCTTAAATTCAATGGCTCTTCAAATACTTCAAAAACCGCTGTGTTTGCTCAGCCACTTGATAAAGTGTCTGTTCAAAGTATAAGGATTTTGATGTAAGAAGTACTATCATTTATATCGCTCTGCGCTAAACTCACTTCACTCCCACTGATGAAGCTAAGGAAATTTATTGTAAGGTACAACCCTTGAGGTTTCACACTGAATGACAAAAAAAAGGGTTCTCCAGTGACTAGATGACTATAATGATGGCAGAGCAGGTAAGTTATCATATATCTTCAGATGTAAGACATCACCCATTTCAAGATGAATTATTTTATATATTTCTAATAAAGAGAAAAAAATCACTGCTACATCAATATTGTAAGATATATTCCAACTGAAGACAGGCTAAAATGTGAAAAAATGTACATTTTTGGAATATGAATTTAGTATGTTATTTTATATCTAATTAATTAATCAATCCATTCATATTACCATGATTAAAATAACTCCCTGGAGCTGTTACCCCAGGAAAGAGAATTTATACTGAAGGCAGAAAATATCAGGTATAAAATTCTAAGGAATATTTTAATTAATGTAAATGTGAACAAATGTCTAGCAGAGTAAGAACAGTGGCTGAAAAGCAAGGAGAGTTTTATGATTTTAGTAGTCTGAAGAGATCTATACAGCACAGGGTTTGCCACAATGTTCTAACATAATCCTTCCCTTTTATGTTATATGGATTGAATTTTATTTATTGCCAGTTATAATCCACAAAACCTAAGGTTATAGCTATATAGCATTTCAAATAGATCTGTCCCTTTATTTTATAAACATAGCTAAATGATGCCTACTTTATTGTCCTGAATCACAGAAAAGGCCGTAAACTACAACTTTCAGCTGCTCTCTCTGATCTCTTTCCAAATGCAGGAGTAGCAAAGACTGATGATATATTGCTATATATTTAATGAATGTGCAGGCCTGTTAGTGTGTGGTGCAGGGATGTCGTAGGAGTATGTGTGTGTGTATGTATGTGTGTATATGTGTATCTGATTTAGATAATTCTATCTTTTCTTCTGTGATCTAGAATACACATTAACCTTAAACAGTCATCATTGGAACTAAGGGTTCTGCTAGCTAGCCATTTCTAGAAGATTGAAACTGGACCCCTCCATTATACTATATACAAAAATTAACTCAAAATGGATTAAAGGCTTAAATGTAAAGCCAAAACTATAGAAACCCTATAAGACAATCTAGGCAATACAATTCAGGACATAAGCAAGGGCAAAGATTACATGATGAAAACATCAAAAGCAAAAATTGACAAATGACATCTAATTAAATTAGGGAGCTTCTGCACAGAAAAATAAACTGGCAACAGAATAAACAGACTACCTACAGAATGGGGAAAATTTTTGCAAACTATACATCTGACAAAGTCCTAATATTCAGCTATAAGGAACTTAAACAAATTTACCAGGAAAAAAACAAACATACCCATAAAAAAATAGGCAAAGGACATGAACAGACACTTTTCAAAAGAAGATATACATGCAGCCAACAATCATATGAAATAAAGCTCAATATCACTGATCACTAGAGAAGCACAAATCAAAGCCACAAAGAGATATCCTCTCATACCATGTAGAAGGACTATTGCTAAAAAGTAAAAAAAAAAAAAAAAAAAAAAAAACAGATGCTGGCAAGATTGTGGAGAAGAAGGAATACTTATACACCATTGGTGGGGATGTAAACTAGTTTGGCCATTCTGGAAGACACTGTAGTGATTCCTCAAAGACCTAAAGACAGAAATACAATTTGATCTAGCAATCACATTACTAGATACGTACCCAAAGGAAAATAAACCATTCTGTTATAAAGACACATGCATGTGCATGTTCACGGCAGCACTATTCACAATAGAAAAAGCAGATAATAAACCTAAATTTCCACCAATGACAGACTAGATCAAGAAAATGTGGTACACATATACCATGGAATACTATACAACCATTAAAAAGAACGAGATCATGTCCTTTGCAGGGACATGAATGGATTTAGAGGCCATTATCCTTAGCAAACTAACACAGAAACAGAAAACCAAATACTGCATATTCTCATGTAAGTAGAGCTAAATAATGAGAAGACATGGACACATAAAGAGGAATAACACAGACTGGGATCTTCCAGAAGGTGCAGGGTGGGAGGAGGGAGAGGATCAAGAAAAATAACTAATAGGTACTAGGTTTAATACCTTGGTGATAAAATAGAGAGAAAATCTGTACAATAAACCTCCATGACACAAGTTTACCTATGTAACAGACCTGCACTTATACCCCTGAACTTAAGACAGAAGTAAAAAAAAAAAAAAAAGTCCTGATATCTTAATCATTTTTCAAAACTATTTATGGCCATGTGACATTTATGATTACATTACTTTCAATGGAAGACATCCAGTTAGTTTTTTTTTTTTTTTTTAATCTCTCTGACTTTAAAGAATGCCCCAACATTATAAAACTTCTAAAATAAAATTTAAAGAAAGTAATGTGGAATTAAGCAAATTTTAAAATATAACAAATGCCAAATGCAACTTCTCTCTCTCTATATATAGATGTGTGTGTGTGTGTGTATGTGTGTGTGTGTGTATTTTCTTACTAGTTTACCTTAAAATTTTAGTGACCTTGAAAAAAGCAAGATCTTCATACATAAGATAAATATGCATTCAAATTTGTGAACACCGTCTTCATTAAAAGATTAAATGACAACCATACATTTTAAGTAAGTACAAAACAGAAGCGTACTTCTGTTATAGTCTAGGATGTGCTCATTTCATCAACAAAAGGTTTCTGGTTTTAGAATAGAAAATAAACTCTAATCCCTGCAAATATGCTTCTTTGGCCACACATTTTTAGAAACTGTACAATGCAAAATAGCAATAAAACAAGCTCAAAGGATGAGGAGTTGAAATGTCATTATCTACCAGGTTAATTAATGGATTACTATGTTTTTTGAAATATATTTTCATGCAAATTATTAGTTTATTTTTAGGCATGCTTAATGACACACATCAGTAAATAGCAAATCAAATGGTAATACAAAATATTGAGTACCACATATTTCTCTATGCAAATAGGACAATTATCCTAAATACTTTACAGAATACTTCTGACTAACCTACTTAGAAACTTTTCTGTATCCTAGAAGATTATATAACTTAAACTAAAAAATGTCACTGTTTCTCAATAACTTGAGAAGGAAGAAAAATAGAAAAGTGTGCTCAAACTTCTGACTAACCTCTCCCTAAAACTGTTGCTCTCTGTCTGTGCCATTAGGGTTATCCAAAGAACTTGTAAATTCAATTATTTGATGAAGCGATGGCAATTATTTAGAACTGAAAAAGAAAAACAAAAAATAACAGATTTTTGTTCACCTTGTAACCACGTTTTATTATGAAAATGAGTTTATACCTGCAGACTCAATACTTTTTAAAAAAAAACATTGTGCTTTTAAACTCAAAATAATTTTGATTCAGGCTATAAAGAAACAACTTCCCCCAAACAAACTTACCCTAGGAACAGCCTTCAATGGAGTCAAGCGTATATATCTAAATAAAAAGATAATTGGATGCTGGGAAGTCTCCAAAAAACAAAGAAAATCATAAGCAATAAGAAAGCATTATCTGAGCCATTTCAGGCAGACAGACTGGGATAGGAGATAGCATCCTAAAATACTAAAATGTGGTGGGTACGTTCATGAGCTTTAGGGTCTAATAACTGCATTCTAATTCCAGTCCACCCAACTGCTAACTGTGTGTCTCTGAGCAAGTTACTTACTTCCTGGAGACTCAGTCTGTCATTGGTAAATGGAGGTAACACGTCAGAGGATGGGTGTAGAGATTAGCTGAAGCAATCTACTATTGACTGCTTAACACCATATCTAGCACTGGGGAAGTGCTCAAATTATGAGCTGCTTGGGCTATTATTACTATACACCCTGGTTCACTTAAACGGCTGTCTCAGGAGATGAAAACTCTAAAAGTGGGTCTATTAATTCTTTATTTTACTCTTTACACTTGACTTGGCCTCTTCTTCCTTTATGATCTTTATTTCTATTCCTCTTTCCCTGTGTCTTTGTTCTCACTAGAATTTGCTATTTTAAAATTTTTACATTAAAGTTTAATCATACAGTGCATAGAACTCTTTGAGGACTAGAGGCTTCTTTTAAATTTTAGGGTTTCTTTTATTATTATTATTTTTAAGAAAGTACTTCTGACGTTTATGAGAAATACTGAGAGAGTTTTTGGTGAGGCCTACCCTGACAATCCTACCTGAAAATTAAACACCTCCACACACCCTCCTGTACCTGCCCTGATTTTTTACCATAGTATTATCCGCTTTTAACATATTATAAATTTAATTATTATATTTCACTTCTCAGCCTTTTGGCTAAGATCAAGTGTAGTATTTGTTCTTACCTGCTTAATTTCTGTCTCTCATTATGAAATTACACGCTCTACAAGAAATTTCTTTTCTGTTTCTCTGCCACATAGGACCTAGGTTAGTACTTGGCATTTGGTGAGTGTATCTTTTCATTATTTTCCTATTGCAGTCTCTTCCTTGGGTTTTAGTTTTTAATCTACGCATGTTTTTGCTAAACTTTAAGAAACAATTTCATACTACTTTGGCCATCAAAGACCAAACTTGATTTTTCTTTCCCTTTGTTTCATAGAGTTAGAATGTAAGATCTGTATAAATATAACTTCTATCACAATTCCATTTCATTATCTATAAAGTTTAACTCAGACAATTTAAAAGATTTCATATTCCTTGTAAATTTATAACAGAATATTTGTAATAGAAAAAATATCTTTCATTTTGGATAATTTAGAATAAACAAATGCATGTTAGTTTGAAGCAATTAATTCTCTAATTAACTACTCCGACTGGTATGAGACTTGAAGATAAACATATTATGTAATTCTTAGTTGACATGGATACATGATTCCAGGTTTATTCAAGTCAGCACAAACTCAAAGACTTTCCATATCAACATTACTGGTTAACTTTCTTTATAAAAATGACTGAACTTAAACACAGAACATCAACGGGGTTCATCAAAAGCATATATCTAATATTTTGGCAGGGCCAGAATAGGCTCTTATGTATAACAGTTTCTAACACTCTACCCTCATCTTCCAGATAAAGACTGCGAAGTGCATAAACAGTAATATATTTAAAATTTGAAAATCTGAATATTTTAGCTGTGGTAGTAGAAACATCATTTTTCTTTATGTCAGGTCTTAACTTATTTGGAGTAACATATAGTTAATGTATAGTCCTCTTTCTCTTTTAAGACTGTATAGAAAAATCATAGTACAGATTTCACTCAGTGCTTTAGAAAGCTGGAAGAACAGGGGCTGAACTAGTGTTCCATGAAAAATTGTAAAGCAAAGCTTGCAGGTGTGCATATCTGCATCATTACTTCAGTCTTTCCTGAGCACTTCTGGGCACATAGCCCATAACTCCATCATATTAATTATTGTGAGGAGAAAGTTTTGAAGTAAACATTTCCCCATATGCATTTTAAAAATTGGGTGCAGTTTATACTGCTTGCGTGATGGGTACACTGAAATCTCAATCATCACTAAAGAACTTATTCATGTAACCAAACCCTACCTTTTCCCCAAAAACCTATTGAAATAAAAAATAATTAAAAAATAAAAAATAAGCAAAGGGAATTTTAAACACATATGCATGGGAGTATTTTAGTCAAAGGTACAAACTTTCTATCATAAGATATAATGTACAATATGGTGACTATAGTTAATAATAATGTGTTATATACTTGAAATTTGCTGAGAGTTGACAGTAAGCATTCTCACACACACACACACAAGAAAATGGTCACTATATGAGGTGAGGAATATGTCAATTAGCTTAATTGTAGTAACCATCAGACAATGCATATGTATATTAAAACATCACACTGTACTTTAAATATATACAATTTTTATTTATCAGTTATGCTTTAATAACAAAAATAAACAATGGGGAAAGGACTTCCTATTTAATAAATGGTGCTGGGGTAACTGACCTGTCATATGCAGAAGATTGACAGTAGACTTCCACCTTTCACCATATACAAAAAATAACTCAAAATGGATTAAAATGTATGAGCTCAAACTATAAAAACCCTAGAAGAAAACCTAGGAAATACCCTTCTTGACATCAGTCTTTGCAAACAATTTATGGCTAACTCATCAAAAGTAATTGCAACAAAAACAAAATTGACAAGAGGGACTTACACTAAACAGCTTCTGCACAGCAAGAGAAACTATCAACGAAGTAAACACACAATCTACAGAATGGGAGAAAATATTTCCAAATTGTGAATCTGACAAATGTTTAATACCCAGAGTCTTATGGAATCTATATGGAACTTACACTCAACAAGCAAAAACCAAATAACCCCATTAAAAAATGGGCAAAAGATATGACCAGACACTTCTCACAAGAACACATGCATTTACCAAACACATGAAAAAAAAATGCCCAACATCACTAATTATTAGAGAAATGCAAGTCAAAACCACAATGAGATATTGTTTTACACTAGACATAATGGCTATTACTAAAAAGTCAAAAAACAACAGATGCTGGCAAGCCTTCAGAGAAAAGGGAATGCTTCTACACTGTTGGTGTGAAGTAAATTAGTTCAGCCCTGTGTAAAGCAGTTTAGAAATGTCTCAAAGAACTTAAAACAGAACTACCATTCAACTCGGCAATCCCACTACCAGCTATATACCCAAAGGAAAATAAATTGTCCTAGCAAAAAAAAAAAAAGAAAACAAAAAGACATATGCACCTCTATGTTTATCATAGTACTATTCACAACAGGAAGGGCAGGAAATTAATCTAGGTGCCCATGAATGGTGTACTGGATAAAGAAAATATGGTATATATACATCCATGGAATTTTACACAGACATTAAAAAGGTGAAATCATATCCTTTGCAACAACATGGATGTAGCTAGAGGCCATTATCCTAAGTGAATTAATACAGGAACAGAAAACCAAGTACTGCATGTTCTCACTTACAATTGGGAGCTAAACATTGGGTACACATGGACATAAACACGGGAACAATAAATACTGGACACTACTAGAGGAGGGAGAGTAGGGCAGAGGCAGGGTCTGAAAAACTACGTAACAGGCACTATGCTCACCGCCTGGCTGATAGGATCATTCACGACCCAAAACTTCACATCACATCAAAAAACTCATGTAAAAAACCTGCACATGTATGCTATAAATCTAAATAAAAGAAGAAATTTAAAAATATGCCTATACAGTTGGGAAAACTTTTTCCACTTACATTGATCTGTGCTTGTGAGGATCAGAAACCAGGATGGTATTACACTGCAGAAAAAATTTAGTCAAAGTCATCATTAACCTCTACAAACATAAATAGAGAAAAAAACACATCAGTGAGACACACTTCATATACGTCGATGGCATTGCTAGAGGGCAACAAAAAGATGAATTATCTGGTGACCAAATGTAAAAGTGTACTGAATTTAGAGAAACTAGATTTAAGTCACATTTATTCATTTACTAGAAATACAATCTTATGAAAACTATAAATCTTTCTGATCTTCATACGTAGATTGAGGACAAAAAAATGCTTGCCTAACCAGCATCACTGGAGAAAATGTGAGGATAAGATGGGTTAACATAAATAAAAATATTCACACATTGTAAACTGCTATGTAAATTTAACTTTTGGTGTTAATTTTGAAACCATCCCCTAAAAGAAGCTTATAGATATCCTAATCCATGTAATCTTATTTAATCTGAATGGGCTAAGCTAGGTTATACTAGAGCTTTTCAGTTTTAAAAATTTATCATTCCATGCTACTCAGTATTGCCTAACAGTTATTAAACATCACACAATTGCCCACTGCTTGGTGAATAGGGGAGAATCATTAGGTAACATCTTCATAGAGCTGACAGCTGAAGGGTGGGTGAATTTTTCAGGGAAAAGTACAAGGAAAATGAAAAAATGGATTTAGATCTAAAAACAAAAGATAAAACGAAGATGGGTGGAAAGAAAAAGAAATCAAGACAGTGCCGCAGGATATAGAGAAAGGGAAATAAGAAAGAAAAGTGGGTAAATGGTACAAGAGTGAAGAAGGAAGTTAATAGGGAGCAGAAGACTTTTAATTTCAGTCCTGTGAAAGGACTGAAAGCAATTAACGTGTGGTTGTGAAACGGGAACCAGGACATGCAAAACACTAACAGAAACAAAAAAACAAAACAAAAAGTAGGACAAGAGAATGAAGACAACAGCCAGGATTAGTACCTACTCATCTTTTTGTTTCTTTCATTTTATTATAAAATTTCTAATGTATTTTTAGAAGACGATGACAGTAAGGATGACCATTACCCTTAACACTCGCTATGCTCAAACATGGGCAACACTGTTGCTAAGCCTGCATGTATCTTAACTAATTTAATTCTGACAAGAGTTCTATGAGTAGATATTCTAGAGATGAATATCCAAGTAATCAAGAGGTCATTTTCAAAACAAAACAAAGTGGTAGAGATGGAACGTGAACCTCAGATAGTCATATTCTAGAGCTCACGCTCCCAACCACTATCCTTTCAATGAGAGCAAATTTATTTATGTTTACAAATATAAGAACAAGAAATACTTATTATTTCTGGGGACCTTTGTTATATGAGCCACTGGGAAATGAAAATGTTTAAATAAGAGAACAAACTGAAGAAAATAATGTTTCAAAATTAGAAAATAATGCTACTACCAGAAAAAAATTATTTTTCCTTTGTTTTCTTTAGCTGGAAGAAAGTACAGATGTTGGTAGGGAATCCTGCAAAATGAAAATTGGCTCTCTCCCTAAATAATAAAAACATATGAGAAAAAAACAGTAATGTTTATAATTTTACATACAAACATAATTTTTCATTTTAATTAATGTTCTTGAAATAAAATGATCATTGCATGCCAATAAAAGGTATTAATAGTATAATCATTTCATTAAGTTATATATTAATTAAATAATTTTATTTGATATTGTCTAAACACTTTCCTTACTCAACAGCTGATAGATACCATATAACTACAAAAAATAACCACAATTTTGCAAATGAATTCTTATTTAAAAGAATTAGGCATTTTCACATTATTGTGCCAAGAGAAACTACATTAATAGAATTAGAGATGGTTCTTACACATGATTACAACTGAATCCACTGCTTCCAAGAACACAGTTTATGGGTCTAACATTTCCAATTTTCTCTGAGAAATAGAAATTTCTTTTGGTTGTAGCTTTCGTAAATGCTTAGGAGCCCTTAAATAATTTTAGCTAACCAGTCATTATATCACATCTTAATTTTAAGAAAGTACTTGGGGTATTCAGGTAATACGTTTATAAAGAGACAACACTGACCACTCAGTTTGATCCTGTGAGATTCTGATTAAGAAGAGCTTAACGGAAAACTTAAGAAACACAAATAATATCTCACATAGGCAGGCAGGAGATACTCATTGAAAAAGGTAATTTCTTCTGACTAGAAGGAAAAGTGATTGAACATCCAAGTTAGAAATTTAGTTTAGACATAGAATGGTCTATTTAAAAAAACAGTAGTATCATATATAAAGATAACTAATATAACTTGTGTTTTAAATAGAAGAAACCATACATTTCTGATAAATTAAGTACAGCCCAACTTTAAAAGGAAAGGCTCACTGTGAAACCTTTCAGGCCAATGATACTACTGCACCAACACAGCTCGTTTTATTCCACTTTGTTGCACTTCACAAATATACATTTTTACAAATCGGAGATTTGTGGCAACCCTGCATCCAACCAGTGTATTCGCACCATTTTCCGACAGCATGTGCTTGCTTTGTGTCTCTGTGTCACATTTTGGTAGTCCTTGCATTATTTCAAACTTTTTCATTACAGTATTATTATATATTAATATAATATTATTTTTACATTATCATTATGTCTATTATGATGATTTGTGACCAGTGATCTTTGTGGTTACTACTGTAATTGTTTCAGGGGACCACAAATCATGCACATATAAAACCGCAGAATTAATAAATGTGTGTGTTGGCTGTTCCACCTGCTGGCTGTTCCCCTGACTCTTCCCCTTTTCTTGGGTCTCCCTATTGTCTAAGACCATAGTGAATTTAGTCCAATTAATAACCCTACAATAGTCTCTAGGAGTTCAAGTGAAGAGAGGAGTGGCATGTCTCTCATTTCAAATCAAAAACTAGAAATTACTAAGCTTAATGAGGAAGGCGTGTTCGAAGTTGAGACAGGACAAAGGCTACGTCCCTTATGCCAACGAGTTAGTCAAGTTGTGAACGCAAAGGAAAAGAAGTTCCTCAAAGAAATAAGAACTGCTACTCTACAACACATGAGTGATAAGAAAGTAAACATCAGCCCTACTGCTTATATGAAGCTTTTCGTGGTGGATTTTCAATTTAGATGAAACAGGTTTCCATTGGAAGATGCTATCTGGGACTTTCATAACTATTGAGAAGACAGTGTCTGGTTTCAAAGCTCCAAAGATAAGGATGACTCTCTTGTTATGAGTTAATACAGCTGGTGCCTTTGAGTGGAAGTCAATGCTCATTTACCATTTCCAAAAACCTAGGCCCTTATGAATTATGCTAAAATCTACTCTGCTTGTGCTCTATAAATGGAACCACAAAGCCTTGAAGACAGCAAATGAACAACAAAGCCTATAAGCCCAAGCTTGAGACCTATTCAAAAAAAAAAAAAAAAAAAAAGATTCCTTTCAAATATTACCTCATTGATGAGAGCATCTGGTCACCCAAGAGCTCTGACTGAGATGAACAAGGAAATTAACATTGTTTTCAAGCCACCTAATACAACATCCAGTCTGCATCCCATGGATCAAGAAGCAATTTCAACCTTCGACTCTTAACATTTAATAAATAAATTTTGTGAGGCTATAGCTGTCATAAGTAGTGATTCCTCTAATGGATCTGGGCAAAGAAAATTGAAATCTTCTGGAAAGGATTCACCATTCTAGTTGCCATTAAGAATGTTTGTGATGAATAGGAGGAGGTTAAAATATCAACACAATACGAGTTTGGAAGAAATTGACTGCAACTCTCATAGATGACTTTGAGGAATTCAAGACTTTGGTGGAGGAACTAACTGCAGATGCAGCAGAAATAGCAAGAGAGCTAGAATTAAAAGTGAAACCTAAAAATGTGACTGAATTGATGCAGTCTCATGATAAAACCTTAATGGATGAGGAGTTATTTCTTACAGATAAGCAAATAACATGGTTTCTTGAGTTGGAATCTATTACTGGTGAAGATGCTAGAGATGGCAACAAATGATTTAGAATATAATATAAACCTAGGTAATCTTTATCAAACTAAGTGGTAGGGTTAGGGAGGATTCACTCTAATTTTGAAAGAGATCTACTGTGAGTAAAATGTTACCAAACAGCATCACATTACAGAGAAATCTTTCCTAAAACGAAGAGTCAATCCACGTGACAAACTTCACTATTGCCTTAGCCACCACAACCTTTAGAAACCTCACCCTGATCAGTCAGGAGCCATTAACATCAAGGCAAGAGCCTCGACTAGTAAAAGATTATGACTCGCAGAAGGCTCAGATGGCCATTAGCATCTTTAAGCAACACAGTATTTTTAAATGAAGGCATGTACATTGTTTTTAGACATAATGCTGTTGCACACTTATTAGACTACAGTATATTATAAACATAACTTTTATATGTATGAACCAAAACATTTGTGTGACTTGCTTTATTGCAATATTTGCTTTACTGCAGTGTATGGAACCAAACCTGCACTATATACAAGGTTTGCCTGTAGGTTGCCTTCTTCCATATTTGTAGTCTAGGAAAATAAATGGTTGGCTAATGTGGTAATGACTGTAAAGCGCTTTCAGAGTGCATGACATATGTTGCCTTTATCATAGGTGGTAGATCTTATTATGAACATCTTCAGCAAACACATCATAGGATAATAATATATTAATTGTGAATTCTATAAAATTATGGTATATTTTTTAGATAATATCTTATCAATTTGTTCATACCATTTAAATTACTGCTTTAAGGGAGAAGCAACTCATTTTAGTACTATTTGTGTTTTATAATTACATAATTTTAAACCCTTCAGGAGTTATTTTACCACTAGGTAGCTACATACTCCATATTTATCCATCTATCCTTCCATCTGTCAGTCTATCAGTTCATCAACCCTCTATCCATCCTCCCATCAAAGATTTAGCTATCTGTTTACAGGTACCAAATGCAGTCTAAGTAAACATATCATTGTTGATATATGAGTGATACTGTGTCTTGAAGTCTATTAACACATAATAGTATCTCCTTTTTACAAATCGGTGAAAATGATCACCCTGCACACAAATGTTGCCCCCAAACCCAATGAAGCATACTATTACTAGGTGATTGTGCACTGTCTTTAAAGGTTATAATGATATTTCTGACTTATTTTTCCTCCAGAAGGGCAAAAAACAGAAGACAGATATTTTGGCTGAGCTATTGTTAGATGACTTTCTGAAGTGAAGAGACCAACATTGCACAACTGAACTATGAAACAAAAAAACAGAAATGCTGTTAAATATTTGACAGCACTATGATGGCTATACAAAACAACAGGACCCTGCTCCCCCTTCAAGAAAAAGAAAACTTAAAACCAAATACATTTGTGTGCAGTAAGGGCTTACTCATTATTCATTACTGTGTATAATCTTATGAATATATATTAAGGTAATCTAAAAGTGTTATAGCAGTTGCAATATTTTAATCATGCAAAATATTTTTCTTACTTGGTGATTAATCTCTAATTCCTGGGTAGACAAATGAAGCTAAATCATAGGTTTTTTATGACCAAGGGAGGGGATGGTACTGATCTGTCATTATCATTAAATCATAGGGATTGCTGGTGTTTAGCAAGGAAAAAATGATCAAAAGACCTCTATGTTTAAAAGTATTAGTCATTTCAAAACTAAAGAAAGTGAACCTAAGCAATGAGCATACACCCATTATGAAGCTATTTTAAAAGAGGAGGACTTATATTAAATATAGAATTGTTAGTACGATCATCTGTCTCAGCTCTCATAAAGCTCATCATCAATACACTGCAGCATAACGTAAAGGAAAAAGAAACAGGCTTGTATCTGTTCAAAGTCACCATGCAGAACTTCTGGTGAAAACTTTGAACCTGCTTTTTTACCAAAGTATTTATAACCTGGAAAACTAGAAAGTTGAGGTGTTCTATTTAGTTAGACCAGAAATTAACCTTTACATATATAATCAGGATAGAATGTGGCAGTCAGCTAATCCTAAATTAAGTCCTTTGTTCTTATTTGTTACATAAAGCATAAAGCATAAACACAGTGTTACATAACCACACTTCAAAGCCTTCTGTAAACCAAGCAACTCATAGCAACATCTCTGCCTTCAGCAATCCCACTCCAGTAAATCATCCAAGTGACCTTATTTGCTTATTAGAAGCTCTGTGTACAGGTTGCAAATGTCAGAGTATGAATTTACATTTTAAAAAGTGCATCTTGCAGTGGTTTTATGAAAATATTTCAACAATCTAAGGTCAAATTCAACTATTTATACCTCTGCTCTCTTGGGTTTAAAGATTTTTGTCCTAGATTCACATATTCTTCACAAGTCATACTTCATGACCTCTCCTTTTAACATTTCCACATTGTAACAGTTTGAAATACCATTTGGAAAGGGGGCTGTTACTACACTGTCATTTCTACTGCCACCTCAATAGTATGTTGATATATAATTTAAACATTTGATTCTCATTTAACGTCTTAGAATGATATTTATCTGTAGAAACCAATACACATATCTAATGAATTATGTGGGAGATTTTAAAATTTATATTGTATATCATGTATTACTTAAACTGATGTAATACATCAGCTCTCTGAAAATAGAACCATGACACATTTATATTCTACTCTAGAATACAGAAAAAAAATCATAATAATTGACTTTCGTATGCATGTTTTGCTTTAAAATTATTTTTCTTCTTGTGGAAGATGGTTAAAAAGATCACCAAAAGGATTTTCTGGGGAAGAATTTGTCAGGGGTTATGGCGGGGAAGTGGGAAAAGTGAGTTGATTAGAAAGAAACCTGCCTGGGCCATGAGTCTGTATGTAATTTTCTCATCCTACGTATTTTCCCAGAAGCATTTTCAAAATTATTAGAACATTACAGAAATAAATCATCAATAATACCACCACTGCTATCACCCCCAATCACATGTACATACCCCAGGAACAGAAAGAGGGACCAGGGTGTAACAGAAAGAATATGAGCTGTGGAATATACTGCTTAACCTTTCCCTGCCATGGGCTCGAGAGAAGGCCTCGGCTACTTAAAGGTTTTAGTCTCTACAACCTGCCTTATAGTGTGGCCCGAAATACAGGTATAAGTTGTTTTATGCACTTCACTTCATTGTGCTTTGCTGAAGTTGTGTTTTTACAGTTGAAAGTTTGTGGAAACCCTGTGTTGAGCAACTTCGTCTGTGCCGTTTTTCCAACAGCATATGCTCACTATATGTCTCTGCATCGCATTTTGGTAATTATTGCAATGTTTCAAACTTTTTCATTATTAGTATACTATATTAAACTGAATACTTTATAAAAATGATTAGCAAATAGAAGACCTGAAAAGAGGGGCCCTAATACTCCCATTTTCGCCATATCACTTAAAATGTGGTATAATCATTTGTTTAACTGAAATGGATTAGCAAGAGCACTCTCTCCTTAGGAACATAGTTTTCTTTCTGATTTAATGTCAACTTGATAACATTCTAGGTGAAGAAATGCCACTAAAGAAATACAATAATGATTCTGATGATATAAAAGGCATTATGTTTCTTTCTTTACAGCTAAACACTGTGAAAATTTAAATGAACGTAACACATCGGGAAAATTTATTTTATGTTTCTAAGCATGAAATATGAAACCTGCCTATTTATGAGGTACATTTAGGTCTCAGCTTAGCATTACCCACATTTCTATCTATTGTATTAAAGAATGTTGGTGATTACTACACTGAAGATTAGCAGCTAAAAAGACAAATGTGAGACAGTATATAGGCAAAAGGTTTTTGCTGTTCTTTTTTTGATTTTTTTCCTAGAATATAGCTGCAGATTCTCTTGCAGAAACAATAAAATGTCCTTTGGCAGTGACCATGATAACCACGTTCAAAACCTTACTGATACAAATCAGACTTGCCTCAGTTTTCCAAATGTATACTCTTATTTTGAAGAGATAGTTAAAAGCATCCTTAAAGTGTCTTTTGCCTTGCCTGGCATTACCTCCAAAATAGCTCCCTTCCAACAGTTGTTGAGAAGGCAATCACCACCTATCCTCCACAAATTTGAGTGAAAGTTGATGTCTTGCTATTTGATATACAGAATCTACAGATTCAAAGAAATGAAACTGCTCAAGAATTCAGACATGTTACCTATGACAAGTTTATATTTCACGTGAAAGTGGAAGTTCAAGTGGCTTCTTTAGAAAAGTTAAATTTGTTCTGGCACCAAATCCTGCTTCCCAGGGAATTAAAAATTTGATGAATTTTGTTACTTGATTAACACTTGCAATCTTGGCACTATAGACTCTTCACAGTGAAAATCTGTATTCAATTCACTTGCTCAGTAATTAGAAATACCAATGGCATTGGCCAGACGTGACAGCTCACACCTGTAATCCCAGCACTTCGGGAGACCAAGGAGGGCAGATCACCTGAGGTCAGGAGTTAAAGACCAGCCTGACCAAGATGGAGAAACTCCGTCTCTACTAAAAATACAAAATTAGCTGGGTGTGGCACATGCCTGTAATCCCAGCTACTCAGAAGGCTGAGGCAGGAGAATTGCTTGAATCTAGGAGGCAAACGTTGCGGTGAGCCGAGATTGTGCCATTGCACTCCAGCCTGGGCAACAGGAGCAAAACTCCATCTCAAAACAAACAAACAAACAAACAAAAGACATAGAATACTCTGCTAAAAACAGAAACTATACCATTGAAATCCTAATTTTTAATACTTTGTATATCTGAATTCATTCTATAATATTGAGCTACATTGTAGGTTAAAAGTAAATGAAAAAAGTCAGAATAAGATAAAAGGCCGAAAATAAATGGGATGAAAAATACAAGAGAGAAGAAAAAGGACTCTTAAAGCTAAGCTTGGAACAACATCAAGTTAAAAGAAGAGATCCATTTGCTGGTTATGGGAGATGCTACAATCCTAACAGATTAAAAACAGAATTATCCTGTAATATTCTTTTATCTTTTCTAATGGGTTAGAGGGTCAAGTTAATATTGTACTTTTTCATGTTTAATGTTAAATTTGGGATTTTATGTTGAAATTATTAACTGAACAAATAAAGAATAAGGAAGATATGACATAATACTAGGATACATAAAGAAAAACTCAAGATTTTTATTTGAATGCAAATACAATGTGAAAAGAAAATGTGATGGCTGCCATGAAAGCTAATGTAACTTTAACTATATGAATAAGAGAGCAGCATCAAGATAAAGGAAGGTAATAGGGCTCTGTATGTCATACTTGCCAGACTATATCTGGAATATTCTGCCGTTAGCGTAGGGAGAATGTGAACAATGCTGGGTGCATTTAAATAAGGGAGATGCAATGGTAAGAGGTCCAGAAAGTATCATGAGAAATCTATTTAAAAAAAACTAGTGGTATCTGGTCTGGAAAAGGAGAAGCCAGGGAGAGACGGTAAACTAAGAAGTATGCTAAAGGTCTTTTTGATTTGAATAGCTGGCACATGCAACAGGTGTTAGCCCCAAAGTACAGAACTAATGCACTGATTTTAAGAAAACATTTTTTTTTTTTGGCGGGGGATGGAGTTTCTTTCTTGTTGCCTAGGCTGGAGTGCAATGGCATGATCTTGGCTCACTGTAACCTCCACCTCCCTGGTTCAAGTGATTCTCCTGTCTTAGCCTCCTGAGTAGCTGGGATTACAGGCACCCACCACTATGCCCAGCTAATTTTTGGTATTTTTAGTAGAGATGGGGTTTCATCATGTTGGTCAGGCTGGTCTTGAACTCCTGACCTCAGGTGATCCACCTGCCTCGGCTTCCCAAAGTGCAGGGATTACAGGAGTGAGCCACCACGCCCAGTGATAACATTTTTAATTATTAAAAAACAATAACGTTTATCTTGTGAAACAGTGATATTCCTAGCACTGCAAAGTATTCGAATAACAGGTGATTATTTGTGAAAAAATTTCTAGATGGGACTTCTGCACTAAACTGGGAGGGTAGAGAAGAGTACCTCATAAAAGGAATATGTTGTGATTTCAATCTGAGAGTCATCACTGGTGTTATTAAAATACACTTAATTGGAAGATGTGTTGTAAATTATGTTGAAAATGCTCTCCTGCTCCCTTCCTATCCCCCAAAAATTAAAACATATAAAGTAAAAAACATGATAAAATTCTCCCATTACCTATTTAGACCATTACATCTTCAATACTTTTTGAGTATTTAAAGAGACGTATTAAAATGCAAATATCCTCACGGAAAGCAATAACATATGTGACTTTACTATTTGTTAACAGAAAGACATACAAGAGATGGGTGGTAAGACTAAGGTCCAAGTGGACACAAATTTGTAGAAGGCAAATGCAGGAAATGAGTCAACAATATATCTTCTTGGTTCTCTTGGAGGCCAAATAGATGACTGAGGATTCAACCATAATTTCTAGAAAGAGCTGGCTCAGTTTTCCAATGTCTGTATCATTAAAACTTATAACTAGTATAACTTCCAAAAAAGGTGACTAATGTAAATACATTCAGTATTTAGTTATTAAAATAGAAAATTTTTGTGTAACAAGCAAGTACCTATAGACATTTAAGCAGAAAACTAAATTTCAAAAGACCCAATTTGTGTCAAGATTTTCAAAACTGAACCAGGCTTTCATATATCCTATAATTCTGTCAGTATATATAAACTAATATTTGGGGGAGGGGTCTTACTGACTTAAGGCAGTCATAGTAATACACTATACTATATAATATATATATAATACACATATTACTATGCATGTTTTCATTCAGTAATATTTGTTAAAGTTAATATATTAATATATTTTAGATAGATCCTTATAGCTTGACCCAAGGTTTTTCTCCTAAATATCATCACTGTAAATTCTATACCTTTCCATTTGTTGACAGTGATAAAATAATTTTAATTTAAAATTTTTATAGGTATATAGTAGTTGTATATGTTTATGGGGTACATGAGATATTTTGATACAGGCATACAATATGTAGCAATCACATCAGGGTAAATGGAGTATCCATCATCTCAGGCATTTATCCTTTTTTGTATTACAAACATGCCTATTAACACTTTTAGTTATTTTAAAATGTAGAATAAATTACTGTTAACTGTAGTCACCCTGTTGTGCTATCAAATACTATGTTTTATTCTTCTATCAAACTATGCTTTTGTAGCCATTAAACATTCCTACTTTCCATTTCCCTCTTACTTCCCCACTACCCTTCTCAACTCTTGCAACCATCCTTCTACTCTCTATCTCCATGAGATTCACTGTTTTCATTTTTACCTCCCACAAATGAGTGAAAACAGGCAAAGTTAGTCTTTCTATGCCTGGCTTATTTCACTGAACAAAACGACCTCCAGTTCCATCCAAGTTACTGTAAATAAAAGTATCTCATTCCTTTTAAAGCTGAATAGTACTCCATTGTGTATAAGTACCACGTTTTCTTTATTCATTCGTGTATTGATGGATACTTAGGCTGATTCCAATCCTTGGCTATAGTGAACAGTATTGCAATAAGCAGGGGAGTGCAAATATCTGTTCCATATACTGATTTCTTTACTTTTGGGTATATACCTAGCAGTGGGATTGCTGGATCATATGGTAGCTCTATTTTTAGTTTTTTTGAGTAACCTCCATACTGTTTTCCATAGCGGCTGTACTGATGGACAACCCCACTGACAGTGTATGAAAGTTCCACTTTCTCCACATCCTCACCAGGATTGATATTGCCTGTATTTTGGCAAAAAAAAAAAAAAGGCTATTTTAACTGGGTGAGAAGATTTCTCATTGTAGGTTTGATTTGTATTTCTTTCATGATCAGTGATGCTGAGCACCTTTTCATATACCTGTTTGCCATTTGTATGTCTTCTTTTGAGAGATGTACATTAAAATATTTTGTACATTTTTAAAAATATGATTAGATTTTTTTCCCTATTGTTTGAGCCCCTTATATATTCTGGTTATTAATCCTTTGTCAGATGGATAGCCTGCAAATATTGTTTCCCATAATGTAAACTGTCTCTTTACTTTGGTGTCTCCTTTGCTGTGCAGAAGCTTTTTAACTTGCTCTGATCTCATTTGTAGATTTTTGCTTTGATTGCCTATGCTTAGTTTAGGCATAAACTATGTCTAAGATTTCAATCTTTAATCAATTTTGATTTGGTTTTTGTATTTGATGGGAGACAGGGGTCTAGTTTCATTCTTTTGCATATGGATATCCAGTTTTCCCAGCACCATCTAAAGACGAAACTGTCCTTTCCCCATTGTATGTTCTTGGTGCCTTTGTTGAAAATGAGTTCACTAGAGATATATGGATTTATTTCTGGGTTTTATATTCTGTTCTATTGCTGTGCGTCTGTTTTTATGCCAGTGCCATGCTGTTTTGGTCACTAAAGCTCTGAATTATAATTTGAAGTCAGGTAAAATGACCACTCCAATTCTGTTCTTTTTGTGCAACATGTATTTTGCTATTATGGGCCTTTCATGGTTTCACGTAAATTTTAGGATTATTAATTCAATGTATTTGAAGCATATAATTGGTATTTTGATAGGAATTCTAAATTTCTTTTTTTCTTGACCTAGCCATGGATTGGTATCGTCATTGGTATATGGTCATTCAGAATCATATTGTTTTATTTGCATGTGTTTGTATAGTTTCTAAAATTCTTCTTGTTATTAATTTCTCATTTTACTACATTGTGGTCAGAGAAGATGCCTGATATAACATATGGTCTATTATTAAGAATGTTCCATGAGCTGAGGAGAACATCCCTCTGCAGCTGTTGGATGAAGTGTTCTGTAAATATTTATCAGGTCCATTTGGTCTATGGTGCAGACTACATCTCACATTTCATTGTTGATTTTCTGTCTGAAAGATCTGTCTAATGGTGAAAGTGGGGTATTGAAGTATCAGCTATTATTTATTGGGGTCTATCTCTCTCTTTAGCTCTAATAATATTTGCTTTATATATATGGATGCTCCAGTGTGGGGTGCAAATATAATTGCTATATCCTCTTGCTGAACTGACCCCGTTGTCATTATATAATGACCTTATTTGTTTCTTTTTATAGGTTTTGTCTTGAAATCTGCATTATCTGATATCTATGAAGCTATTCCTGCTCTTTTTTGCTTCCCATTTGCAAAGAATATCTTTTTCCATCCCTTTAATTGCTAGTTTATGAGTGTTTTTATAGGCGAAATATGTTTATTGAAGACAGCAGATATTTTATGTCTTATATTTTTATCCATTAAACTACCCTATATTTTTGATTGGAGAATTTAGTCCATTTACATTTAATGTTATTACTGATAAAGACTTATTGCTATCATTTTTTTATTTGTTTTCTGGTTGTTTTTTTGCCTTCCTTCTTGTCTTCCTTGTAGCAAAACTGATGATATGTTTTAATTTCTTGCTTTTTATTCTTTATATCTGTGGTAGGCTTTTTGATTTGTGGTTCTTGTGAGGCTTGCAAATAACATCATACAGCCCACTATTTATAAACTGATGACAACTTAACTCTGATTGCAAAAACAAGCAGAGAGAAAACCTGATAAAAATTCTCCCCTTTAACTTCTTCTTGCCTGTATTTTAACTCTGTTTCTATTTATATCTTATTATAACGTCTATGTCTTAAAAAGTTGTAGTTCGTTCATGCACCACAATTAAAGTCTTATATAGTCCATATTTGTCTGCGCACTTGTTACCAGTGAGTTTTGTGCCTTAAGGTGATTTTTTATTGCTCATTAACGTCATTTTCTTTAAGACTGAAGTACTCCCTTTAGCATTTCTTGTAGGTCAGGTTTAGAGTTAACAAAATCCCTCAGCTTTTGTTTGTCTGAGAAAGTCTTAATTTCTCCTTCATATTTGAAGGATATTTTTGCTGGATATAATATTCTAGGATAAAAGTATTTATACTTCAGCACTTTAAGTATGCCATGCAACTCTCTCCTGGCCTGTAAGGTTTCCACTGGTAAGTATGCTGCTGGGTGTACTGGAACTCCTTTATATGTTATTTGTTTATTTTCTTTTGGTGCTTTTAGGATGCTATCTTTATCCTTGATCTCTAAATGTCTTGTGGAAGTATTATTTGGGTAAAATCTGCATTGTGTTCTATAACCTTCTTGTCCTTGAATATTGATACATTTCTTTGGGCTTGGAAAGACATATCTCCATTACTCTTTGTTTGAATAAAATTTCTGCCTGAATCAATCCCTCTTTTTCTGCATAGTATTTAAGGCCAATAACTTTTAGATTTGCTTTTTTGAGGTTATTTTCTAGATCCTGTAGGCATGTTTCATTGTTTTATTTTTGTTTTTTCTCTCTTCCATGCATTTTCAAATACCTTGTCTTTAAGCTCACTAATTCTTCTGCTTGATCATTCTGCTGTTGACAGACTCTAATGCAATCTTCAGTTTGTCAACTGAATTTTTCAGTCCCAGAATTTCTGCTTGATTTTTCAAAAGTATTTTAATCTCTTTGTCAAATTTATCTGATAGCATTCTGAATTCCTTCTCCATTAAATTGCATTTCCTCGGGCTTCCTCAAAACAGCTATTTTAATATATATTTTTTTGTCTGAAAGGTCACCTATCTCTGTCACTTCAGGACTGGTTACTGGTAATTTATTTAGTTTGTTTGGGAGGTCACGATTTCCTTGATGGTCTTGACGCTTGTGGACATTTGCCAGTGTCTGGTCATTGCATAATTACTTATTGCAGCCTTCACAGCTCAGGCTTGTTCAATATTGATCCTTGGGAAGGCATTCTAAATATATGAAGAATTGTGATCTCAGACTCTGGTCATTGTAGTGGTAACTGTATTAAGGGGCTCCAATCTTGTTGACTAACAGAGGTACTACTTTGATGGTCTTGGGTAAGATCTGAGATAATTCACTGGATTATTAGGCAGAATCTCTTGTTCTCTTCCCTTACTTTCCCCCAAACAAAGCAGGTCTCTCACTCCATCCTGAGCTATCTGGAATTGGAGGAAGGGGTGATACAAGCAAGTTCACTGACAACACCGCTGGGACTGTGCTGGGTCACACTTGAAGCCAGCACAGTACTAGGCTTCACCCAAGTCTCTGGTGACTATTACCTGGCTACCAGTGATGTTTATTCAAAGGCCAAGGGTTCTTTAGTCAGTAGGTGGTACATCCTGCCAGGCCTGGGTCTTTCCCTTTAGGGCAGTGTGTTCCCTTCTGGCCCAGGGTAGGTCTAGAAATGCCATGAAGGAGCTATGGTCTGGAACTGGGAACTTTAGAAACCTACTTCGTGCCATATTTTACTGTGGCTGAGGTGGCATTCACATTGCAGGCAATGTCCTTCTCACTTTTCTCTTTCCTTTCCTGAGGCAGAAGGAGCCTCTCTCTCCATGGCCACCACCACCCCAAGGCCATGGCGACCACTGCCTGGCTACTGCTGTTGTTTATCCAAGGCCCAAGGGCGCTTTAGTCAGTAGTTGGTGAACTGTGCCAGACCTAGGTCTCTCCTTTCAGGGCAGTGGGTTCCCTTCTGGCTCAGGGAAGGCTGAGAAATGCCATCTAGGAGCTAAGGCCCAAAACTGGAGGCTTTAGTAGTCTGCTTGGTGCTTTATTCCACTGAGGCTGAGCTGTTCCCCAAGTTGCAAGATAAAGTCCTTTTTAGTCTTCCCTCTCCTTTCCTCAGGCAGAAGGAGTCTCTTCCCATGGCCAACATATCTGGGAACGTGCTGAGTTGACAGCTGAAGCCAGCATGGTACTGGGTCTCCCCAAAGGCCTATGGCAATTGCTACTTGGCTACTGTTGATGTTTACTCAAGGTCCAAGGGTTCTTCAGTCATTAGGTAAAGAATTCTGCCAGGACTGAGCCCTTCCCTTCAGGGAATCAAGTTATCTCAAGGCCTAGGGTGGGTCTAGAGATGTCTTCTGAGAGCTGGGGCCTGAAATAGGGGATTCAGGTCTCTGCTTGGTGTTTTATTTTACTGTGGCTGAGCTGGTATCCAAGTTATAAGAAAAAATCCTCTTTGCTCTTCCATCTCCTTTCTTTTGTACCCCATGTCTACTAACTCTAAGCCCAGTACAATACCAGGATTTGCTCGGGGATTGCAGTCCTGTGGCCTAGACTGCTTTTCAAATTTATCTGGAATTTAGCCTGCAGTGGTGGCTTTAGCCTGCAGTGTACTTTAGCCAGGGTACTTTAGCCTGCAGTGGTGGGTCCAGCTGAAACTCAGGTTCCGAATGGTGGGACAGACAATACCGCTCTGGCTAGGGCTGGTCTAAATGCTCTCTTTGTGGGTACTGGCTGAATTCTGCCCATGTTGCCTTCTGCTGTGACAGGGCAGCAATGAGTTCCAATGCGAAGTCCCACAAGCACTATGTTTTCCCTCCCTGCAAAACACAGATTCTGTTTTTCCATGTTCCACATGGTACTGCCAAGGGGTGGCGGGGGGTTGCTACACGAAATTCAAGACTGCCTTTCCTACTCTCTTCTGTGCCTCTTTGCTTGAAATAATGTTACAGTGAGGTACGGTGATTGCTGACCTGATTTTTGGTTCTTATGAAGATACTTTCTAGTATGGAGAGTTGTTCAATTTGGTGTTCCTATAGGAGGACAACTGCTGGAGATTTCTATTTGACCATCTTGCTCAAATTTATATTTTCTACTCCCCTGACTGGTTACTTCTCCTGGCTTTGCTATCCCTTGGAATACTACCAGCAGCATTCCTTCAATTGTTCAAAGTGAAACCTTACATTTTCACTACAATATTCCGTGTCCAAACAGATTCTGAGTTCCTTCACAAGAAGAAAGGGCTTCAGATACTTTTTCTATTCTATTGCCATTACTTTAATTCATGCCCTAATTATCTTTTAGGTGTACTGCAATTTCTCATAATTAATATCTATCTTCCAATCGCTTTCCTCATGAAAGCTCCCTTACACACTGGTACATGAGAACTTTTACGAAAGCCTACATTCTTATCAAGTTGCTCTGTAGTCAAAAACCTGCAGCAACTCACTATAAAATCATAGAAAAAAGACTAATTAATACAGCATTAAAATCTTCTATTATGTGATTCCCATCTATGTTTTCAGCTTTATCTCTTAACAATTCTTTCTACAGTCATCATTCTCCAATTAATTCATTGTACTGTCCATTATCTAAGAATAGCCTATGATTTCCAATAGCTGAAATGGCTTTCTTCATTTTTTTCCTGCTATAATCTTGTCCATTTCCCAAGACTAGGTTTAAAAATCTTTGTCTTAATTTCAGTATCTCTCCCCTACTCCCCTGCCATTAATTTTTTCATTTTCCTTGTCCTTTGTTCTCCCATGGACTATTCTTGTTCCTTGTTCTTTTCCATTTACTGAATTAAGACTTACATCACAATTTGGGTTTTATACATCTCTTTGCCTTCATTTAAGGGTCAAGGACAGTGCTGCAAAGATACAACAAAGACTGCAGTAGATACCATGTATTCTGTAAGTGTGTTTTGGTTTGATTATATTACATTATCAATCATAGAAGGGTTTAGCATAGGAACATTACTTTAGCACTCTGGAGCTGGGAAGCATAATGTACAAATTCCTACACGTTTAGTATTTGGATTTTTTTTCATGGAAATGAAGAGGACATTTGTTTCCCAGAATAGTACTGAACATCTTTGATGTAGATAACCCATCACATTGATTTATTTGTAGGCACAGAGAGACAGAAAACACAGAGCATTCTGTGGGTTAACTGGGGCATATTTGTGCTATCAGTCACAACTACAGCTTCCTCTCCTAGATGCTCTGATGTTACGTGGAACAGTGACTGGCTGGATGGGAAGAAAGTAGGGAACTATCTCTCTCTCCCTCAATGTCACTGAGCAGTACAGGGTGGTGACAGATGCTGCAGGGTACTTACTAAAAAGCACTGGCTCTTTTCTTCTTGCTGTCAGAGTAAAAGTCTGTTTGGGTGTCCACTTCATCAAGGAGTGTCTTCCTGAGACTTGGGGGTAATTCCTGATTATGCCACTCATAGTAATATCATTCTTCTTCCTAGAAAATTTTTCTGAGAGATGTGAGACCCAATTCTGGTCAATAAAATATGAAACAAATTTTGCTAGAGAAGTAACTTAATTCTATAAGAGATACACAAAAATTTTGTCTGCATTTTGTTGTGTCTGAAAGTGGGTGACACTTGGAATCATGGCTCTTAACTAATGATTATTAACAGATGCCACCGTTTGGACATTGCTGGCACCCTGAGAATTGAAAGGCAAAAACAATGAGCTCGGAAACTTGATACTGCCACAGTGCTGGGAAAACTAGACTTTGGGATTTTTATTATGTGACAAATACATTTTCCTTATTATTTGGGCCAGCTGAGTGTGTGTGGGATGGTTCTTTATTGTAGCTGGAGACACCCTGACACACAGGACTTCTTGTTGGCAACAGGCATCTTGCTTAGGTGGCAGATGCTAATCATTGCTAGGGCTTCATGGGACAAGCACATTATTTCTATTGCTTGCTTAAAAATTGTGCTGATTTGTTGCTAGGTCCTGATTCTGTAATTTTTTTTCATGGATCTAGTAACATGTCTTTAAAATATACTGTACAACTCCTTTGTAATAATTATCAAACTTACACTGACTAATGTTTATCTTCTTTATCAGTTTACAAGCTCTAAGAGGGCAGTGACTGAATTTGCTAGGAAAATTCGTATATTTACAGAAATCAGTCAGAGCTGGAACAGAGGTGTTCAGTAAATAGGTATTCAGTTAATATCTGTAAAATGCATGAAAGAAGGAGTAAATAGAGACATAGAGAGCATCAGAAACATTCTCTCCGGTTATTTCTATTGCTCACAACTCCCCTTCCTTGCCTTCTTACCAATTCAGGATTAGAAAAGTGTGCTGTGTCTTGAGTTTTAGGAGAAGAAACAGAAAAAGGAAGGAAGCTATCATTACAACTACTGTTTGCTCTCTCCCATTGAGTGGAGAAGAGAAAAGGAAACAAGTTTCAGGGGTAACTTACAAAATATTTTCATAAAGTAAAACTACAGTTGTCTCCCGTATTGCTTACTGGATCAAAATATTATTTAAGAAATGTTCAGTTACACTTTTTAAAGCCAAAATGGAGCTTAGAAATAATTCAATGGAACTTAGCTGAGCAAAGACTTATCCATCAACTATTTCAAGTTCTTCATTTTTCAGATGAAGAAAATGAAAGCTTCTGTCATCACGATCAATCTTAGTGTTTTTTTATTCTATGATGTAATAAAGAAGTGAATGTGGACCATCACATTCACTGGTAACAAAAAGGATATTTCCCTGGCAGTGCCGTTCCAATTCGGTAGTCAGTGTAGCTCTTGCTTGGATGGAAGTTGAAAATGAAAAGAAGACCTGCTCTTTCAAAGGCAATAATCTTATTACCTTCATGTTTTTCACTCACATGGGCCTGCAGGAATTAACACACATGTTACATTTAAATAATACGTAGATGCTGCTACAAGTACATTATTTTTCATCTTTGCCAATACTCGGTTTATTAAAACAAAAAAAGTATTTCAGAACACTATATTTTTTTGAACATGTTACCATTTTGCTATAAACTCTGAGCCAAAAACAATCTCTAAAATTGCTTAGTGGAGTATGCAAAGCTCACCAGACACTTGGCAACTTCATTGCACAAAAAGAGGAATAGTGTTGTGGCTCAGGTTTCAGGTAAAACCATGGCGTGTGTACATACTACCAAGTGTTTGGTTGTATATAGTAGATCCACTTATAAGTGAAGTTTTTTAAAGACTTTTATATTAATCTCCAGTTTAATGTGGTTAGGGACATCAAACCACTTTTCAAAATTTAATGCAACATTGTTATTTTAATGTAGTTTCTGAAATTATAGTTTTCTTAAACATTTTACATTTTTACCCAACTTTGTCAGATTCAATGGCAACCTAAAGTCAATTACGATACTTTTTTCTTAATAAAAAGATAAGGTCTGAAAAGAAATTACATCTGTAAAACCTCTTCTTTTATTCATCATCATATATTTACAGTTGGCTCTGAAAAGCCTTTGCTTTTTTACCACCACTCTCCCTCAGTCCCCGGCTCTGAGAGGACTTATTGCCATGCATATCAGCAGCACCACTCTTGGTAATTTAGAAATGAGAACTAAAGCTCCAGAGTAAACAGTGTGCCTTTTGGTATTCAACATTGTTCTTATTGAAAAGGAGCATCATTTTGCTCTCTCTTCTGGAAACAGCATTACTAATAAACGTGATTAGGGCATTTGTGTCATGGAGCAAATCTTACTGAATATATAAATACCTTTGTTTAGCCATTAAAAAAAAATCATAGACACCAAAGTAAAAACCCATCAACAGTAATTTCCAACAGCCCCAGTATAAAGTAAATGGATTATAACGAACACATATTATATGCTAATTTTTGCAAGGAAAAAAGAAGCCTGTATAAAATTTTCACCTGTTAATTATGTTTTCTAAAACTTGTTGAAAACTGAGACATTAATTCCAGAGGACAGACAGGCTCATGAAAAATACAAAACAACATGCAGGTAAAATGGCATCTATTGAATGACAAGTTAGAAACCAGTAAAGAAGAGAGAGAGAGAGAAAAAAAAAAAAAGAATAAAGAAATCTACATGTTGTCAAAGTAGCTTCTTTATGACAGCATAATTATTTACATAAAAAAGTGGTCAAAACAATTAAGATGTTTTCACAGCAATTTTTAAAGTGCGTTCCCTGCAGAGCTTTTATCATTTATTTTAACCAATAAAAATACAAATTACAAAATTTAAACAATAACAACAACAACAAAAAAAAACCCAGCAAAGTAAGCAGGGTATTATGTTTAAGATTTTCATTATCAGTTGGAGAGACTTCAGTGACATGTTTTGACAACCTCAAGTATGTTATAGGACACAACACACTGAATAATAATGTGCTGTTTGAAAGATCTGCATACAGATTTCAATTGGTTGCCATTCGAAGCATGTACATCATTGGTGACTAAAACATAGCATTCACAGTAAAGAGCTTACCTGTGGGGCTGAAAGCCAACAAAATCTTTCTTCCAATCTATTCATATCCCTGTCAAAATTATTTAGGAACTTGTAGCGAAGGAGGTCATCATCAGTTAAATGAAACTGCCTTCTGGCATAATGGTAACTCTCATTATTTCCTTTTCTTGGGAAGTCTAACCATTCAGGATGCCCAAATTCATTACCTGCATTAAAAATGAAATGTAAATATCACCCTGTTACATTAGAATTTCTTACTAGTAATACATCAATAATTAGGTGTTTTTTAAAGTTTTTGAAATTCCGTTTCAGCTATCATTTACTAGGCCTGTGTCCTGTGGATGACGTACAGGTCTAGCTCAAAAACAGCAGAGTCTAGCACAGAAAATATTACATTTGGACTCAGGAGCCCAAGGTGCAGCTTCAGTTTGGCTGCTCACTACTTGTTGCACATCTTGGTTTCCTCAAGCACAAACTGAAGACAATTATCGATATACTTATTTCACTTCTAAAATAATCTCTGAGATCTCAGGGTAATTTCTGAAATCTCTGTTTCTATAATCTCTGAAATCTGTACAATGCTTGACAATTTCCAAAGGCTTTGTATGTAAGTTATTTTTTGATCCTCAAAGGAACTCTGTATTATATTCATTTCACAGACAGGAAATCCAAAGCTCTGGGCAGTTAAGGGCTTTGTCCAAATTCGCATAGTGGGCAAGCAACCATTAAAATTTAGTTCCACTGATTAAAATCCAGTTTTTCCTACCACATCACATTAGGAAAATATCTTCTATATCTCAGGTGCAAAGGAAACTCAGGTCATTAATTTTATTATTAATTTTCTGTATTCTTTTTTAGATCTATTTATTACTATCAGATGTATACCTTTCAGTTCAAGTGTGGCTGAATGCTTGTGCTGATTCTTCTGTGTGTATAACTGAGACGCCTGGGTGGGGATCTATATAATATTATTTCTCACTATAATGATGAGAACCAGAAAACCAATAAACTTAAAAAATAAAATAAAACAATAACAAATACATAGTTTCCATTTTGAGAATCGATTTTAGATATTATTCGTCTAACCAATTGGTTCTTATTGTTGCTCTGAAGTTCAACTTCTATTTTAAGCCTTCTTTTCTTTCCCTAAAAATTAAATACAAAAATTTTCTTTCCTGTGCTAGAATTAATTAATGCTGTGATTTTCTAATTAGTGTTACAATTTCTAATTAATGCTGGAAATTTCTAATTAATGCTATAAATTTCTCCAATGAGTTAGAAAGTATCATAGCCAATACAAATGTGTCCTACTTCAAATAAACTGTATATTCATATTATAATAAATAAAAACTAATAAGCAAGGATGTAATTCAAAATGATTTATGGCAGAGGTGCTTTAAATAGTAAACTTTGCAAAGAAATTCTGCAATTTACATTTAATTTTTCAGGACCACATTCATCCAAATAAAAATATCATCCAAATAAATAGGGCTATAGCAGTTTCTTAAAAATTAAAGTGTCTACAAACATTTTGCTCAATTCAAATTTTAATTTAAATTATAGTATTTCTTATTATGTTGTCCACAGTGTGTCATAGCAGAGAACTGACTTTATGAGGCTACAATTACTTTAGGATGCTTTAAATTGATACAAGGAACTTCCCTCTGCTACATTTAAAAGTCCTGCCTAGGTCTAAAATCTGATTCGTATCAGCACAAGGTATACCCATGGCACAGCTTACTCCTTCAACCATAAAACTAGCAAAATAATGTGCCTCCAGAATTGTATTTGGAGCAATCTTTACTAATAATGACAAGACTTCCAGTCTGGGAACAAGTATATGTCCACATACCAATCCATGGACTAGTGGGATTTTAACTAGTGGATGATTTACGAGAGACTAGAAATGCCATTAGGTAGCTATAGCATATTAGCCTACAAACTGGATCCAGGCTTCCTATAGGCAAAATACTTTTCTTCTGGCACAGCTACGGGTCTCTGGGTTGATCCCAGTATTAATAAGCAATTCCTTCAGCCCTCTTCCATGGAGGCTGTTACATCATTGTCATCATGATTAACCCAGCAGCACATGCTTAATTTCTGTTTGTTATGTTTCAGGCACCATTGCAAGCATTGCACATGAATTAACTCTATCTTCAACAATTATCTAAGGTAGGTAATATTATTATTTCAATTTTATAGATAAGGAAGCTGAGGCAGAGATGTTACACAGTAATTAAGGAGTTGGGCCTGTGAACCCAGACAGTCTGGTTTCAGCCCCCTGACTCTTAATTTCTACTACAGCAGTTGCACAGAAGTAAATTCCATGGAAATACAGGGCCAAGAATGACCAATCTCTCATACCTGGACCAAGATTCCACGCTAGTGGAATGACACGCACAAATGTATCAGAATGAGAAGGTGAGATGTAGTGAAAAGTTCGGTTTTGCCACAAAATAGGACTTGTGGTGAGTAGAAAAGGTAGGGCTATTAGGATGAACTTTATAAATTTTGTACCTTATATTGCAGGCATATGGAATCAAAGGCTATTTTAAAGTAGGGAAATGAGAATTTCAAATGTGTTTATTATTAAGATATCTCTGGTACACCGTGGTAAAAAGGCTGGATATCAGGGGACGCTGAATGGTAGGAAAACTGGTATGGAATCCAACATATAAGAGATGATGAGATGCTGTGGGAATAAAGAAAAGAATGATGGATTCAAATGGCATTTCTGAGATGGAAATAATAATATTTGATGACTGACTGAATGGAGACAGTGAGGAAAAGGAATGTCGGAAGGCAATTTTGAAGTTTTGAGTTCAGGAAACTGAGTAGTGACAGCATTAAGTACGCTAAGGGAAATGGTGATAGAAAGTTTGGGGTAAGAAGATAATGAGTTCAGTTTTAGGCCCGCTAAATTTAACACCTGAAGAATACACTGGCATCCGTGGATTTAGAAGAATGATAAAAATAAGGTACTGAAACACAAGAGAGAAATGTAGGTGGGGAGAAAGAGTAATTTGTAAAGCTATAATAAGGAAAGACAATGACAGTCATCAGAGAAAAAGGGCCATAGCCAGCACACCAAGAAACTGAAGGCAGAAAGAAGCCTTAATGGGGAAGACTGAGAGCAATGGTGAAGGGGACATTAAAAGAAAACATAGAAGGCTAAGAAGAGTCCCAAGGAGGGTGGTCAGTAGCGTTAAATGCTACCAAAAGATCCTGAAGAGTGTTTTCCAGCTTGGATTCATTCTCTCCACCACATTCAGGTAACACCTATCAAACGGTGAAGGACATGAACAGATACTTTTCGAAAGAAGACATGTATGAGGCCAACAAACATATGAAACAATGCTCATCATCACTGGTCATTAGAGAAATGCAAATAAAAACCACACTGAGATACCAAACTAATGCCAGTTAGAATGGTGATCATTAAAATATCTGGCGACAACAGATGCTGGAGAGGATGTGGAGAAATAAGAAGACTTTTATACTCTTGGTGGGAGTGTAAATTAGTTCAACCATTATGTAAGACAATGTGGCAATTCCTCAAGGACCTAGAAATAGAAATTCCATTTGACCCGCAATCACATTACTGGGTATATACCCAAAGGATTATAAATCATTCTATCATAAAGACACATAGCACACGTATGTTCACTGCAGCACTGTTTACAATAGCAAAGACCTGGAACCAACCCAAATGCCCACCGATGATATACTAGACAAGGAAAATGTGGCACATATACACCATGGAATACTATGAAGCCATAAAAAACGTGTCCTTTGTAGGGACATGGGTGAATCTGGAAACCATCACTCTCAGCAAACTGACACAAAAACAGAAAATCAAACACCACATGTTCTCACTCATAGGTAGGTGTTGAACAATGAGAACACATGGATACAGACATTACACAATGGGGTCTGTTGGGGGGGAATAGGGAAAGGACAGCAGGGGCTGGGGATGTTGGGGAGGGATAACATGGGGAGAAATGCCAGAATATTGGTGATGGGGGGATGGAAGCAGCAAGCCACATTGTCATGTATGTACATATACAACAATCCTGCATGATCTGCACATGTATCCCAAAACCTAAAGTACAATTAAAAAGAAAAAGTTCATTGACTCAATGAAAAAAAAATGCTACCAAAAAATAAAATCAAAAATAAGAACTTCCTACGCAATCTCCCTTCTGATACAGAAATAAGATGGTGTAATGCAATGTTTTTCAATTTATATTACACTCCAGACATACCAAGGAAGGCTGTTAAATGCTCTTCTTATGGTGGTTTGTTATAGCAGCACAAACTAAGACAATAAGGACTGAAGAGTGGCATAATTATGAGTAAATAGGTAAAGCACGTAAATTATTTAGAAGCATATAAAATACATAGTGTGTGCTCAAAAAATATTGACTTCTATTATGTTTTATTTTTCTTTTATTTATTAATTTATTAAGAAATGCACTCATAGAAATATTTTTTAAAATCACAATTCAACACATATACAGATATCACAAAATAATCCCTATTTTTCTTTTGATAAACTTTGTATTTATTTTTGTCTATATCCACAGGTGTATATTTATATCTATATCTATATTGATACCTATACATACATACATGCATTCCTAACTCTCTGCATACCATCTACCTACAACTTGTTTTTGAAAAAAGATAGGCTCATAAACTTTTTAAATTTAAAATAACATTTTGTATATCAATAAATTTGCATCTCTATGATGGTATTCCATCCATTGTGGACCATGTAATGAAATTTTATTTAATCAGTCACCTTAAGTTAGTAATTTTGACTTTTTCTAATATTTCCATGTTATAAAAGATCACCAGTCTTTTAAATGTATCTTTGTACACCTATCTGATATTTCCCCTAACATAAACTGAATAGCTATAATATCTGCTCAAAAGTAAGCAGTAGATATTCTAGGATAAAACATTTCCCGAGTTTTGAACACTACTGATGATTCAAAAATACAGGCACAAGTTAGTAGATTGCTCCTGAAAATAATTTTCAACACACAAATTATATTCCTTAATGCAAATGTTTAGGATTTTACTTTAAAAGTATTTTTCTTCATTAAAATTTAATGTTTCATTTTATTGCCCTCTAAGATATATCAATTTAAAATATTCATTTATCATTTCAATACCATATAATGGTATTGAAAACCTAGTAAGCATTAGTAAGAAAATTCATCTGGGGACTACTAGAGGTGGGAGAGAGAAAGCAGGGAGGGCTGAAAAACTACCTGTTGGGGCACTATGTTCACTACCTGTGTGATGGACATTCATACCCCAAATCTCAGTGTCATACAATATATTCATATAACACACCGGCGCATTTACCCCTGAATCTAAAATAAAATTTGAAATTATTTTTTAAAAGTAATTACTTTTTAAATGGAGATTTAATTACATGAGGTTAATTTAAGTACTTGGAAAAATCTGAAAAAAAAAAAAAAAAAAAAAAAAAAAAAGAAAATAAGCACACAAAATATTTGGTAACTCAAGATTTTGTTTCTCTTTTAACTTTTACTTCATTTATCTTTTTCAAGTATAAATTCACTACTTCAAAGAGCATCCCAAGAAGCATATTCATATAATATGTAATATGAAATTAAATTTCTAAGTTAGAAAATAGAGCTTTAATTAAAAAAAAATTCAAATAGGGTAATGCTTCTATTTTATTAGAAAATCATTTATTAATCTCCATTAGACATTTATATTTTCTGAAAATGTTCCTTCAGAGAGGTGTCTTTTTAAACTGAAAAATACAGAAAGTTGCATATAACAAAGAGAGACAGGAAAATTGTATCAGTGATTGTAGACAAAACATTCTACAGGGTGGTTCTGAATGTTTTCTCTGTTGGAAATGAGCTGACAAGGGGCAAATTAAGTTTAATGTAGACAAATGCAACATTAAATTTCATATTTGGTTCAAAGCCATAAACACAAGCATAAAATAAATGGAAGCAAATCACAGAAACACTTTCAAAGTGACCTTGGGACAACAGTGAACCATTCTTAAGGCTGAAGAGAGAAAACTGGAAAATGCCCATTAGTATCTTACACTAGCTCACAGCTCACAAACCTAATGAAGAAAAATACTACCATTAAAACAAGTTAAGAATGTTTTTCTCAGCTATGTTCTACAAATTATTTAGGATATATGGCAGTACTTGAGACAGTTCAGTGAAATATGGTGACACAAATGAGCCTATAAGTAAGGGCTGCTGTGTATAAAAATGGATCAGAAATCTAAATTTATTCAGGTGATGGAAAAGAATGTAACTTATTTTAGTATAGATGAATTTCACAGAATGAAAACAATATGATCTGAATCAGTATTTGAATTTAAGCAATATATATACATTCCTAAATTACATAAGAATATGAGAGGTGTACATAATATATTTATATGTTCCTCAATGAAGGCAACAGTTGTTCACAATTTGGGGTTCATGCATTTCTACTGATTTTCTAATATTTTATGCAAAATGCTGTATGTATGTTCACATGCATTTTTTGGAGGAGAGAAATGTGATCTTTGGATTCTCCAGGCATCCAAGGATTAAATGTATTTGTGAAAAAAACCATTTACTATATTAGAATGTCAGCAACTAGAAGAATGGGTCACAAGTAAGGGCTTTTAAGCAAAATAAAAAAGAAAAGTAGAAACCTAAATTAAAGGGAGCATTTTTAAAACTGTTGGCTGGTTTATTAACAGATAAGAGGCTTAGAAAAGTCACATTTAAACTAACTGTAGTGCACAGCAACGACGGTGACACTTGAGAACAATACTTCTGAGTCTAAAATACAAGTAATCTGGCACTAACCATCAAAGCATGATCTTTCTGCTCATTAAATCATGATTATGATCAGTAGTGTAATACACAGAAAGTGCCTCAATTCAAAATGAAGGGAGGATAATTTTTTGAGCCATCACTTGGGATCCTTTCTAAGAGAATTTACAGCTCATGTCATGATTCATTGCATTCACTATAGTAACAGAACTGGGTGCTTCTAGAAATCATAAGTCTGAAAACTTTGGCTAAACCTTAAAATCGGGAAAGCAGGTGACTAACATTGCTATAGTTAATGATTCTAAAAAAGTCTACCAAGTTTCTTCTCTCTAGTTCCATTTCCTGTTTACACAGCTTCATTCATGTTTGGTTAATTGTGAAAAACCTCTAAGCACAAAATTCCTACTGGGACTCCTTTTCCTGTAATTAACTTTTTTGCTGTTTGATGTAAAGATGCAAACTATAAATTGACAAGAAGTCAGCTGGTACAGTGATGAAATTCAAGGCAATCAACTAATAAAAAAGCCCCAGCTCTGTTAGCTGAACATTTTGATTAGCAGGTTTGTGTATTTTGTTTTTCTAAAGTGTAATGCATACTAATTTTACTCAGGAATTAATTAAAGTCTATCAAAGCCTCCATGCTGTGGATGTTACATAATTTGTTATTGTTCCCAAGTTAACATGTATATAAAAATAATGTATAGTCCTAATGAGAATATAAAAACCTTAGCTACTACTCCTCTCTACCATACTAAAGACTAAACTTTAAAAGAAAGTATCTATTTTAAAATGAAATTCTTTGACTTTTCTTTGGTATTGAAGTGAGTATTAAACTCACCAAAGTGTGGGGCACAGCACAAAGCAGTTTTTAAAATCAGGGCCTGTGATTTTTCTTTTTTAAAAAAATAAACTTGCAATTACCGCCCTTTCTCCCTTTGATACTGATCAGGACGGCTATGGGAAGGGGCCACATCTAATGTTTCTCTTTCATTCTCCACAGCAAGCTCCAGGACACTGTACCTGCAACACCGCCTCCTTAAATATTTGTTAAGATAGGATGTTTTCCTCTACAACTGTTAAATGTCCAATGTAATTTCTCTGAAGGCACAGAAACAAAATATAGTGATCAGATCCAGAAGATGAGGGAAAGGATGACATGCTAGATGAGGCCAGCAGAACAGAACTCAGTGCTCAAGAGAACAGGACTTATCATTACAGTCTATCACAATCTCCCTGTTGCCTCTAGACAGCAAATAGTATGTAATTCTTTGTTGATATCAAGCGTGTATGTGTGTCTGTGTTACGTGTATGTGCATGCCACTTGTACATCATCAGTCCACTCTTATCTACGGTTTCACTTTCCATGAGTTCAGTTGCCCATGATCAACTGTGGCCTGAAAATATTAAATGGAAAACTCCAGAAATAATTCATAAATTCTAATGCATGCCCTTCTGTGTAGCATGATGAAATCTTGTGATAACTTCCTGCATCCAACTCCAGATGTGAATCATCCCCTTGCCCAGCATCTCTGCATTATCCACTACCTGCTCATTAGTCACTTGGTAGCCATCTCAGTTATCAAATAGACTGCCATGATATTGCTGTGCTTGTGTTTAAGTCACCTTTATGTTATTTGGAATGGCTCCAAAGCACAAGTAGTAATACTGGCATATTGTTATAATTGCTCTATGTTATTATTAATTATTGTTGTTAATCTCTTACTCTGCCTAATTTATAAATAAATCATTATTATAGGTATGTATGTAAAGGAAAAAAAGTGTATACAGGGTTCAGTACAATCTGAGGTTTCACATATCCACTGAAAAACATACCCCAGTGGAAAAGGAGAGACCACTGTGTACACACACACACACACACACACACACACACACACACACACACACTTTAAATACACAGACCCATACACACTTAAAGTGTATGTGACAGTCCTGATGAGAATATTTAAAACAAAAAACAAACACCTAACTCCCATTCCTATTAACTGTACCAGGTTTGTCAGAGGTGTCTGAACCAGAGCAACTACATCTTCAACAGGGCTGGGTGAAATAAGGCTGAGACCTGCTGGGCTGCATTCCCAGATGGTTAGGCATTCGAAATCACTGAATGAAACAGGAGGTTGGCACAAGGCACAGATCATAAAGACCTTGCTGATAAAACAGGTTGCAGTAAAGAAGTTAGCTAAAACCCATCAAAACCAACATGGTGACGAGAGTGACCTCTAGTCTTCCTCACTGCCACACTCCCACCAGTGCCATGACAGTTTATAAATGCCATGGCAACATCAGGAAGTTACCTAATGTGGCCTAAATGCGGGAGGCATGAATAGTCCACCTCTTGTTTAGCATATAACCAATAAATAACCATAAAAATGAACGACCAGTAGCCCTTGGAGCTGCTCTGCCTATGGAATAGCCATTCTTTTATTCCTCTACTTTCTGAATAAACTTGCTTTCACTTTACGAACCCACCTTGAATTCTTTCTTGCCTGAGATCCAAACACCCTCTCTTGGGGTCTGGATCTGGACCCCTTTCTGGTGACATCTTTCTGGCAACCATGGAAGGAACAATAATAAGGAAACCCTCAAAACAAAGGCTAACTTTCAGTAAGTGATGGGGTCCGGTAACATCTTTTTGGCGACCATGGTAGAAACAATTTTAAGGAAATTCCTGACCCAAAGGTAACTTTGGGTAAGTGGTAGAGTCCAGTAACTTCCTTCTGGCAGACCACGGAAGAGAGGAAACTGAAGAGACCCCCAACTCAAAGGAAAACCATCTGTGTGCATCAACTGGCCAACTTCGGGTAAGTGGGGTACATATACCCGAGTAAAGAATGGGGTTAGGTTAGAGGCCCAATTTAAGGGAGTCAGGATCTCTTCTAAGACAGGTTATGGGGAAGAAGGCAGCAAATCACACTGCCACGTGTGTACCTATGCAACAATCTTGCATGTTCTTCACATGTACCCCAAAACCTAAAATGCAATAAAATAAATTTAAAAAAAAGACAGGTTTAAAGGCTTCCCTCAATAAAATGCAAGGACACTTGACTGAACTTGGGTTCGAGGGCCCTCATAGGAAGATTAGAGTCCTTCCTAAGATTTAGGAGGTTAGAAGACCCTCTTAGTAAGGTCTCTCTTAGGCTAAGAATGGGGTTGGCACTATGGGATGTTAACTGCTATTATCTTTGGAGTTATCTGCCTTGCAGTCTTTGTTGACAGTTGTGGGTGACAGAATTATTCACGTGAAGGACCATGGGACATGAGGAGCTTTTTCCTTCCCAAAAGGGGAAACTTGATAATTTTCCTCTTTGTTGCAGTTTGGCCATCAGGGCTGCGATGCAACCAGTTGGGTCACTGGGGCCACTCAGGGAAAGGGAACCCAGAAGCCTGGCATGCCAGCAAAAAGATACTTCTAGCTTCTCTCTCTCTCTTTGCAAACTGGTTGAATAAACTGTAAAAATCACTGTTTGTCTTCTCTGTAAAGTTTTAATTAATGGGAAAAAAAGATCTGTGAGGCTAATCTTAACCTGTAGTGAAAGTCGTGTACTTTGTGTGTCTTTCTGTATTGTTCTGTCATAAAGAGGGTTACCTTAGGATAGAATGCTGGCCTAGGACCTCATAAGCCTGCTGCTCAAGATGGCCCAGAAAACTGGTCAGTTATCAACTTTGCTACAGGTCCCTGAAACAAAGCTGGATGAAGTTCTCCTCTCCTCTTGTTCTACATCCTTGGGAGCTTGACCTTTTAACCACATGGCATTACTTTCTCTTGGTCTCTGCCATCACAATGGCTGCCTAGGCTGAGGGTTCAATTCCCAGCTTAGGAAATGAGTCCTTTCTGGTTTGATATTGGAGTGACCTTTGCCATTTTTAAATTCTATTCTCTCCAGGAATCGTCTTTGGAGTAATCAGTCTTACAACCAATATTTGGCTCATAACAGGTTTTTTGTAGAGCACAAATTGATCCTTTAACAAAAAATTGTAAGGGTTATAAAAATTGTAAGGTTTATAATAAGTTTATGAGAATGTTACCTTATGGTCAAACATTAAAATTGGGTAGATGTGTCTGAGTTTTATTAAGAAATGGTTTTAACAAAAGCAGTATACTATGTATAGATGAAATTTGGCTTATGTGCTATAAAAATCATACAGGAAGCATTGTCAAATGTGAAATAGTGTTTGGCTTTCTTTAGGCTATGTTGTATAAATATGTTACTGATATGTTCCAAAATTAAATAAAACTCCTCTAATTCTAATAGGACTTAGTATATGTTGTTAGTAATTGTTACATAAAGTCATCATATGCCACGAAGGTAACCAAATTTCTTTGTCAATCATATATTTAGCTGTGGCTGCCCTAAAACATTTTGTCATTCACAGAAAATTGTTGTGCTTTTTCAACACAGTTTAAGTTGCATCTCTTCAAAAGATGGTCTCATAAACAGCTATAGGACTTTCATAAATGCTCTTAAATGTAGTTTTCTGATAACTTTCAATAACTTTAGAAGAGAGGAAAAACTTTAAAAGCTCTCATGGAGAGCTGAAACATTTATGGCTATCAGGACAGGAGTAAATTTCATGGACTAAACTAATATAACATTAAAGAAACCTTTTTTGATATTTTGCTTAAAATATCACTGATCCTTTGCTTTCTTTTTCAGAGTCAAGGAAACTACTTTTAAGCTATTTGCACCTTTTAACAAGTAAAGTATAATCCTATGAACAAAATTTGGAGCATATTTATTTCTCTCTACCAAATTTCTCCAGAATTTGGAAACTATTTGCAACTATTCTTTTATCTTTTTTTTTCTTTTTGAGGTGGTATCTTGCTCTGTCACCTAGGCTAGAGTGCCGTAGTGCAATCTTGGCTCACTGCAACCTCCACCTCCTGGGTTCAAGTGATTCTCCTCTCTCAGCCTCTCAAGTAGCTGGGATTACGGGTGTCTACCACTGCACCTGGATAATTTTTGTCATTTTAGTACAGACGGGGTTTCACCATCATGGCCAGGCTGGTCTTAAACTCCTAACCTTGTGATCTACCCTCTTAGGCCTCCCAAAGTGCTAGCATTACAGGTGTGAGCCACCATCCTGGCTGAGTATTCTTAATTTATGGCAACATAGTTATTTGCACAAGTGAAATAAGAATCTGTTTTCTTTTGTAACAGGACATAATTGGAGAAACTGCTTATTTTACCAAGGCATTGACTGGAATGGGATACTTCCTTTAAGGAATCAAACTTGACTTTAAAGTCAATAAAAGCCTCTTGGAAAAACTGGCCTCATATCTTGTCTATACAGTCTCTGTACAGGGTTCTTGACCAGTGATAAGTAAAGAATGTTACTTTCTGATAGGCCCAGGAACCCCAAGCTATCTTGTGAATTCAAAAGTAGAGGAAATTATCCAACTCATAGACATTTGAGGGTACAAACTTGTGGCTGGGCTCAACTTTTTTTTGAAAAAAGTCTTCTCTGAGATTCCTTATGGAACAGAGTTCCATCAAAGCCAATTAAAAAGTCTATATGAAAACTAATTATTCTTGCTGTACTTTATACAAATAAACAGGCCAAGCATAATAAAGCAAATCAGTCTTACCATAATTTGTCTGTAGTAAAACTGGGAAATTGGAGAGAGAAATTAAGTTTCAAGAACTATAGTACACTTGTTATTATTAATAGATTCTAAACTCATCAGTTGTTTTTGAGTTTTTTTCCTCTACAATTTAGGCTGACCCAGCTTAATCCTATAAACCAACCAGTGATCTCTGGCTGCTGCTCAAAAGAAATAAGAATGATGGGTGATGTAAAAATCTGGAGTCAATATTCTAATTCTGGGCACATTGGAACTGGCTAGCAACCCCATAACAGCTTGGTTCCAACAACTGCCCAGTTCATAGAAAGCCTTCTAATTCTGTTTACTTGGGATAATTTTACTTATTTTACTTTACTATTGTGAAACATATTGCTGTTTTACTCCACATGTAGGAATGTAGAATAAGTTTACTCAATGTTCTCTTAAACTGAAAACTAAATTAATCTTTCAGATGTCACCTTTTTGTTTTTCGGAACTCAAGGTTATAAATGGCTGCCACCATACCAACACTTTCTGACTGACATCCTCTCTACCCTGAAAGCAAGAGACCTAACAGTTAGGCAGGAATATCATTGCCCCTATTCAGTCTGAAGAAGTTACTGAAGATGAATCTTTATCCCTCTACAACCCTCATGATTAAGAATTCTCTTATCAAAGGGAGGGAGAATATATGTCAGAGGTGTTTGAACCAGAGCAACTCCATCTTGAATAGGGACTAGGTAAAATAAGGGTAAGACCTACTGGCTGCATTCCCAGATAGTTAGGCATTCTAAGTCACAGAATGAGACAGAGGTCAGCACAAGAGACAGGTCATACATACGTTGCTGATAAAACAGGATGCAGTAAGGAAGCCAGCTAAAACCCACCAAAACCAACATGGCAATCAATACAAGTGACTTGGCAATCCTCACTGCTACGCTCTTACCAGCATCACGACAGTATACAAACGCTATGGCAATATCAAGAAGTTACCGTGTATGGTCTAAAAAGAGGAGGCATGAATAATCCACCCTTGTTTAGCATATAATCAAGAAATACCATAAACATGGGCAACCAGCAGCCCTTAGGGCTGCTCTGCATCTGGAGTAGCCTTTCTTCTATTTCTCTAATTTATTAATAAACTTGCTTTCAATTTACTCTATGGACTCTCCCTGAATTCTTTCTTGCCTAGATCCAAGAACCCTCTCTTGGGGTCTGGATAGAGACCCTTTTCTGGTAACATATTCACTGTTTTAAAACAAAATACTTTGGTCTCCATATTCTCTTATGTCTTTCTCAGACACGCTCTTCTTTTAAAAGATACAAGCCAAAGAACATATTCTAAGCCCCATGTTTGTGAAACTGGTCATATGTTTAACTATAATACAAGAATACAATTTAGAACTACTTAAGTGTATCTGTGTATCAGATAACATGTTTAATTGCTTTATATACATAAGCATGATCCCTGTTCTCATATCGCTTACAATTTAATAGGAGAGATTTTACACAACCATAAAAATATCCATTTCCTTAATATGTTGGGGGGTGTTGGAGAAGAGGGATCAAAAGAAGGCTTTAAAGGAGCTCTAAAAGTTAAAACAAATAAAGTAGTAGGATAATGTGAAAGGAAAGGAAATACTGGGGTCCCCAAATCACTATGCTAAAGGGAAAAGACAAATTGGGAACTGCTTAGGGCAAACCTGCCTCCCTTTCTATTCAAAGTCACCCCTCTGCTTACTGAGATAATTGCATATCTGACTGCCTCCTTTGGAAAGGCTAATCAGAAACTCAATGTAACCATTTTTCTCTCATCTACCTACCTATGACCTGGAAGACCCTTCCCTACTTTCAGTTGTCCCATCTTTGCTTAAAGTTGTCCCGCTGTTTTGGACTGAACCAATGTTCATCGTACATATGTTTATTGATGTCTCATGTCTCCTTAAAATGTATAAAATCAAACTGTGCTCTGATCACCTTGGGCACATGTCATCAGAACCTCGTGAGGCTGTGTCATGGGCAGACCTCTTCAACCTTGGCAAAATAAACTTTCTAAATTAACTGAGACCTGTGTCAGGTATTCCAGGTTCATAGTGATGTGAGACGAATGCTCTTGTTTCATCTAATCATGCCACAGTGACAAATATCCATACCCCTAATTCTAGAAGAGCTGAAAGGGGTCAGGCATGTGGTCCTGAATGTCAGAAATAGGGAAGCATGATGGGTCCACAATCTCACTCTACCCCTGCTCTCCCAGTCCTCCTCCTGATGAATTAGGCACACCAGCTTGAGGCAATAGCGAAATAAGCTATGGGCACTTGGAAAACAGTTCTCAGCTTGAATTTTGGTTGATCTGGCCAAACCCATCTATCCCTTTTCTATCTAATGATTACAATTGCTTTGGATGATTAAGTTCTCCTCAATAAGGCAAAGTGAGAAGAGTGGGTGAAGTAAATGCTTGGGTCCAATGTTAAGAAGGTTGTCAAAATAAACAAAAAATAATCTTTATCACTGATGTCCATAAGTGCAAAATCAGATTTCTATATTCTACATAAATGTGGTAGAATGAATATAAACACACTTATAAACCAGTTTTATTTGAAATGCTAAATGTTTACTAGCATTATTATATTGAAGGGTAATTATACATCTCTTAATACTTTTATTTAAATTAAGAAAATGGAAGATGATTTTAAATAAATGAAATGTAAAATAATCACAATATTAAAATAAAAGCAAAGTCATTCATTGAGAGCCTTCTATATACACGGGCTGTGTGCTACAATCATTAACAGTTAATTCAAAAATAATCTTCACAAAAACACTTCAATATGGGAGTGAGGGACTGTGCTAAAGAAACTTCCCTTCCTGGGTCCGATGGGGGAGGCGGGGGGGGGGGGGGGGGGGAGGGGCTTTCAAATGCAGGAATTTCCCTGTTCCATGCCTCCATTGGGAGACCAGTGGGGTTTCAAATGTAAAATTCTTTGTCTGGTTTTTTGTGGGCAGGGCCAGGTAGGGAAAGCCAGGTGGGGCTCTTTTGTCCCAAATTACCCCGGAAAGCTCTGGGAGGTGGGAGCTCTGTAACTCAGGGTTATAGGCCAAGTAGACAATCCAGTATCAGAGTCAAAGTTCAGTAACTCCAGAGGAAGTCTGAAAGAACTGCTCTCATTGGATGAGAACATGAATGGGAGGGAATAACTCAAGGGTTAAAACTTCAGCTGCCCCTACCTGAAGGGATTTCCCACTCTGGGTTCCCCTCCCACAACAGTGTGGGAGCTGTCTCTCTCAGTCTCTCTCTCTCTCTCTCTCTGTCTGTCTGTCTAATAAATCACTCTTCTGCAAAACTCTTTGGGTCCACGATTTTATTCCAACAGTAAACTCACCGTGCCTCTGGACCCCTTTCTCCATTCTTTGGGGTTAGAAAGGCCAAGAACCTAGGAGCTCTGGGAGCTGGGTACAACCCCTGGTTACAGGGGGGAACATTATTTCTGTTTTCAGATAATACATCAGGAAAGTAATGTGACTTTCTAAGGTCATACAGCTATAAAGTATCAAGACTAATATTCAAACTTAGATCTGTGTCCTTTTCATTTTATCTGGCACTAAGTACATGATTTGAACAACAATAGCTAGAAATCTATTATGAATGTCCTGGCATTAGAGAAGATAATGAAAGAGCTATACAAAGATGTGTAAGAGTGTATTTCCAATTCCACTGTCAAGTGTACAAATGAAGTATATTTATTACTGACTTCTGCTTTCTTTTTTCCTTGCATGTTCTGCTACTGTTATGATTCCATGTTGTAGCTGTTTGGTCTCTGAGAGTATTTTTTTTAAACTTCTGCAAAAAGGCTTTAGTGCTCTCTTTGTTTCCACTTGCACTTGGATATATTTTTATTCCTTACCAATAAATTATTTAAAACACAGTATTATGCTGTTTTGTATGTGTGTGTTCGTATTGTTTTGCTTATCCTTCTATTAGACTGGGTATAGATATCTTCTATTTTCATCTATTATTTCTACTATTTCAAGCATTCAGTACACACTCAAAGATTTATTAAATAAACGTTGAAAGGAAAAAAAATAAACTAAGTGATGTCTGCTTTCATTAGTAGACTATATATTCCTCATGGAAAAATGTCTATCTATCTTCTTCTTTTTTTTTTTTTGAATACCCAGTCTGAAGTACAGAGGCAGATAAAAAAAATATCTAACAAATGTTTCTTTACAGATGCAAAATTGAGAATGAGTATATACTTATGCAAACATTGTTGTAAGAATTAGATATTATTTTCTTAATACAAATTTTCATAGCAACAATAATGGACTCGCATCATTCATTCTGAAGCCATTTTGATGTTGCATGAAACAGAAGACTGAAAATACTTTTTTAGGAGAAAATTAGCCACACAAAAGAAATGGTGGGGGAAAAATGTTATTTTACAAAATTCAAACTGAATTCAGATTTTTTGCAAGTAAGTTAAAAATGACTCAGAAAATAATTGGCTAATAGAGAGCACTGTAAGAATGAATAAATGTTTTGCATGTGAATAGGGCACCAACTGAAAGATTCCACACCATTTTAGGGAGTAGAAAAAAGCAGTAAAACAGAATATGAAAGTAAGGAATAAATTAGCCGACTATGAAATTGATTTTACACATGTGGCTTGTGGCTATTGTGACTTTAGGTTTAGACTCAAAAGTTTAGTAGTGAAGACAGATTGTGCTCTTTTGTTTGCCTATGATTAGGATTTGCTACCACTAAGTCAGAGTGAGTTCCTGTGGTCACAGTAAACATACGTAGTGACAGAGGTTAATAAACTTCTCTAGTCAATTACTCTTTAAGAGCTAAACACAGACCTTTAAAAGGGAAGCACATAGCAACAGAGGAGGTGGAAAGATTTGTAAGAAAATGATGTTTCCTTAAATACTCAGAGTTCGATAACTGACATCAGTTGAATTGAATACTGGTATCATTCCAGGCTAGTAGACTGTTTTTGTAAGAATCCAAGGCTTGTTCAAGGCACAGCCAGCTGTGCTTTTCTAGGTTTCCATCTCCCACAGCCTTTCTTCTGTAGTCAGAGCTCTAACTCCCCAAGTAGAGAGACTTAACTACCTGCTTATAACTTAATCAAAGAGACTGTATTGGTTTGCCTTTGGATGATGCTTCTATTGCTACAGGTTCCTGCCAACAGCTAGTTAGCCTTGTCTGATTCCCTGCTATCAGCTCTTGCTTCCTCTCAGGCCACTGGTGCCAAAGAAATGAGAAAAAAGTTCCATAGCAGCATGAGAGCTGGTGGGAAACACTGTGAACTTCTTCCCACACTAAGAAGAAAGGTTCTCAGTGTTTGTACTTGCTTGCTTCAGCCCTCTCCCTTTGCTCTGGGTAATGCTGATTTTGATTTTTGAAAAGTGTGACTATAAAGTTATGAATTGGGCTATCAACTGACTTTGAGGGCATTAAAAGGGAGAATTCAAACATATATAGGTTGAACGCACATAAACAAGCAATCTTAATGTCTTTAAGATGATGGCACTTAAACACAAATCTTTTGTCACAACATACGAACTACCACCCTCTATGTACGTAAACAGTAAACTCTTCCACAGAGCTAAATCATTCTTTGTACATCTACAGGAGACAAAGTTCTAAATGAGAGAAATAGTATAGCAAAGAACACAGATGTGAAGCAGAACAGTAATTTAATGGGTGTTACATTTAACTTTTATCGTATCTAAGAGTTTCATTACTTAAACTATGCCATTTGGAGATGCTATTCTCTACTATTCATACCTGGCTGAGTAGTTTCTTTGCTATCTTTGGTACTTTATCTCCCAATATGCAGATCCTGCTACAAAGAGCCAGATGACATGTAATAATCTCATCAGGACCCAAGCTTCCTGCTTCTGTGCCTTCTCTCCAGTTAGTTCTTTGATTGCAATGCCTGGTTTTGCCTCCAGAAATTCTGACTATTCTTTATTAAACAAGTTACAAATCCCTTCCTCTGACTGACACATGTCTTTCCTTCAGTAAGACAAACTTATGTTTTTAGCCGGATAAACTGCTTTCTAGAGAATCTACATTTCCTAACTTCCCTTTATGGCTCCTTATATTCTTCAATGACATACAAACAGGGTTGTTATGTGAAAATTATTTCAAAGGGAGCTAAATCCAATGATAAAGAGTCTCTTTTTGCTCCTCTTCTTTCTGGTGGTTTAGAACTTTGATCTGGACTACATAGGAAGGACAACATTTCAGTTTTGTGTCTCATTTTGCACAGTGAGATGATTTACACATGTAGATAAACAGTAAAGTCTATATAATTGTACCAAGACTTGTACCAGTATCTAAGTAAATTTCCAATCTTCCAGTAAGAAACCTGGATAGTGCAAAAGGTAAATGAAATATGGTATTACCACAGAACAAATATCTTACACATATAGTGTTTACTTAATGTCAAATAAACATAATATATTCAGTTTTAAACAATATAAACCAAGCTATTCATAGATAAATGCAATTGCTCGCCTAGAGGGCAAAAATATATCCAAGAGACTTTAATTACCCTAAAAAAGATTAAAGTAAGAATCCAGAATTATAGCACAACAGTTATTGGTGTCCCTCATAAACTGGTGCATGAATGTACAAAAAAGAAACTTTAACAAAGTTTTTCTTAAACTTCTTGAAACTTTACAAAGAATCATTAAATGTGTCAGGTATTTGGGGGTAACGAGAAACTTTTAACACTCCAAGTGACAGATGTCAAGACTCATGAATATCTAAATATTCATAACTCAGGAGACATTCCAGACTGCTCTCCAGGAATATATACATACTTACTTTAATGTTATTCCTGAGTTCCATTAAAAAATACTTTATAGGAATGGTGGGAGCACAGGGTATAAACATCAAGAAGGTAAACCCTATTAAATGATTGATTTAACTACAAATTCCATTGCAGTTTTATGCTTTCAAATAATTTTCTGAATATAAATGAGTCCAGTCTCCAGTTAACTAAAGAATTTCTCCTACAGAATTTTTTAAAAGGCAAAATGATGTGCCATACAGTGGGTGATGCATGGAATATGGATACAAAAGACATACATTTTAGGACTTACTTACAATTTATAATATGTCACTTACAATGTGTAACCTCTAGCTGTGTAACTTTTCATCTATCAACCATTTGTTAAATAAAAAGCATCAACATAAACTTATCATTAAATATTTTAATTCTCATGAATACCCAATAAAATGGGTACCATTATAATCCCCTTTCTTAAAGGATGAAGTTGAGGCACAAAAAATTTAACTAACAAGTCAAAAATGTTACAGCTAGGAAGCTAAGCAGCCAGGAGCAGAATATGGGAAGACTGGCTCCAAACCTAACTTTTAACCATTAATTTAAGCTGTCTCAAAATAAAAATTATAAAAATAATACTGACTTGCAGGTTGTCTGTAAAAAGTGACATTATAGATGCTAAAATGCTTCATAAACTGCAAAAGACATATAAAAACATATGCAACAGACATATAAAAATTATGTGGAAGTGTATAAGGGGAAAAGGTGATGAAGAATAAGGATACTGTGACTTAGCTACTGGCTGGTTGTTAAAAATAACAAATAAAAGGAACAACTAAAGTGACCCCCAGATTTCAATGGTTAATTACCAGAATAGCGAGGATAAAGATGAAAGAGGAGGAAGGAGGAAGAAAGAGGAAGAGAGAAGAAGGAAGGAAAAAAAAGAAGAAAGAAAGGAGAAGGGAGAAGGTTGAAAAGAAGGAAGACAAAAGGGTATCAATATTTAAAGGGAGTATTATTTCAGTTTTGGATTCAGTGATTTAAAAGAGCCAAAGCCAACAAGATAACCAGGTAGAGATCTCAGGCAGCTTCAAAGTGTATGTTTGTGATTCAGAACAAAACGTTGGCTATGGAGATAATGATATCAGAGTTATTTATATTGTTAAAGAAATGGTCAAAGCATAAAAGTAGATGAGCTTTCTGAGAAGGGTAGGGAAGCAATAAAAGAGAACCAGGAGAACACCTGAGAAAGATGTATTAACACATTATAGAAGAAACTGGGGAGGAGTCTGTGAAGGAGACAAGAGAAACAAAACAGAACAAATCAAAAAGAGAAGAACCTGAGGAGTCAAACTGAACCAAGAGGTCAAGGGAGCTCAGGTAGTGGGTACAGAGATCTGCAAGTCCATGATGATCTTGAAACCAGTTTCCGAATTGTGAGACAGCATCAGGGAACGCGCAAGGATTTGAGGGGTGGGTAGAGTATGAGAGAGCAGGATCAGCACACGTAAACACACAATGAGGTCTGGTAAATAAAAGAAAACTTGATTAAAAAAAGCAATAAGCTTTACGGTTGTCACCTATTTCTTGATCTGTAAAGTGTGTATTTTAAGTCAATGTGTGTGTGTGGGTGTGTGTTTATAGTTTCCCTGGTTGATTTCCTAGTTTTTCATTATAATGACCAAAACAATTCAAACAAATGAGTATTAAAATCATGGTTAAAAAGAACTATCTTCAGTCCATTGCTTACTGCAATAAATAAAATACTGTATATTTTAGCCACCTTAAAAAAGAAGATATTTACTGTTTTAATTACAATTTCAAAACAAAAACAACTTAGGCATCACATATATACCATCAAGTTGCATAGGAAATTCTGGTTGTTATAAAATAATTTTTGCTAAGGGTCAGAAAATGGAAAAATGTCTGCTAATTAGCAAAATTCAAAAACTCACTTTTCTAACTTAAGTCATAATTATATCAGCTTCTTACAATTGATCTTTCCAAGACAAAATGAGATAGCAGTTTTGAAAATATTTGTGATTAATGAGGAAACAAGTCTTGTGTATACCCAAGGTACTGACTTTAGGGAAAAAAAAAAAAAAACATGCTTAAACATATGGATTTCAACATATTAATGTTAATGTGTATAATGATTATTTTCCTCATTAAAAATAATTTTCATTATCTCCATACAGTAATATATCTATATTAGACCTTTTTATAATTTAAATATGTGACCTTGAAGTCAACTGATTAAAAATGAACAGATGTCCTTGTCTTTTACTCAAAAAATGATGGGTGTCTGTAGGAAAGAAAATTAGAATTTAAAAGTATCAGGTCTTTATCTTAAGCTGTCTGGCCTTTGATGTTATATTTGCTCAGGCAACCTCTTGCCCTCATTTAGTTGGGGACAGCATATATTGGCAAGAGAAGGAGAAAAAGCAAGGAAGAATTAAGGAATGAAGTTGTAAGTAGGCTGGCAGTCATTGAAGACTTTCTTTTCATTTTCAAAATAGTTAAATTTATAATGTAACTTTTAGCTATTTGAGAAGTATTTTCAAGAGAATAAGTATTCTCAATACCAGCGTAAGGAAGAATGTGACGGCAAAGTCTTCATTTTATTTTACAAAGTAGAACATTTAGTAAAATGCGAATGGCTAGGCTGGGACTAAAATCTTGCCATCTGTCCTAGCATCGGAATTTACACATCAAACTAGAAAACTATAACAATTATAATTAAGGTACTATTTTGAGCTAATCAGAATCTAGTGGGCAATCCTTCAGTAGAAGGCCCAGAAATGCCAATATGAATAATGTAGTGTTTCTCAATCATTTTTTCATTACGTGCCCTCCTAACCTACTCCTCACATATCCCGCAGAAGGCTCTTTAGGCATAATTTTCCAAACTGTACCCACCCCATGGAGTTTTGATGCTCTGAATAATACTGAATATCAGTTTATATGCTGTGGTACTCTGGAAAGCCACACACTACTGTAGTATCTAAGGTTTTATTTGTTCTACCAGAAAAAATGAATTTTTGTCCCTATTGGAGTTAATATCACCCAGTTGAGAATGCACAGATGATATACACTGTAAAACCATGAAGATAGCCATGTTGCTGGAACTGGGTTTATACACTCTGCTTTATGAGTAGAGGAGGTACTCTGCTTGCATCAGGTAATCAAGTAATCGATTATACCTCTTCAAAAAGAATACAGAAGGAGTATACCATCAATCTTTCTTTAGGAGCTATCAGAAAATTCTGGTCCAAAAATATTTGGAATGACTAATGAATAACAAAATAGTAGCTTTCAATGTTGCAAGCAAAATAACATGTTCAATTATTTTAATTTATTCTACTAGTGTCTATTTGGCCTTATTTATAGTAGAGTCCATACACAAAGGATTTTAAGACATCCTAATTAAAAGAAAGAAAGAAAAAAGAGAAATCCTTATCTGTTTACATAGCTTTCATGAGACTCTTGCTTTAATAAATAAAATGCCTTCTAAAAAGTCAATAAATGGATTTCTCAGAATGCACCAGGCTTATGAATGTTTATTTTTCCAACATGTAATAGTTAATTTCTCATTATACCACAATTTTATAGTCTATAGGTAGGAATAAAATAAGCTGATCTGAAAAAAAATATTAAGTGCACAGCATTTCTACATTATAACAAAAAGGTAAAGAAAATTTGAAATGTGGAGAAAATTGTTGTACTTTAAAATAATCTTTTTAACCACATAGATCAAATAACATTTCTTACTAAACTATAAAAAACATATTAGGATAATCTAAGATATCGGATTGTCTTCTGATTTATAGAAAGGTGATAATACAGCTGACGACAGTGCTGGGAGGTAAAGACTATAAAAATAATTCAGGGTAGCAATTTCATAATAAATTTTCGTGCTAGCTTTATCGATTTCTCATCAAATATACCATGAAACTTTTGTCTATGACCCATATAAAATAAAAACAAAATGTATAAAAGATTAAAGTATTGAAAAGGTATGAATCACCTAGGTTTTCTTTGTCATTTCATCTTTTCATCCCAACATGGCTGTCTGTGCACGTTTCAAAATGGTACTTCTAAATGATGGTTTGTGTATGTTGGTGAAGTTCAAGTACCTATCGCATATGTCTTTATTAAATTTAACTCAGAAGAGTCTATTAGACAATTGTGTGCAAACAAAGTTAAAAAGCTGTTTCTGGGTTGCTTCTCTTATGCTATAAAATTCCTTTGTAAAAACTGAAATTAGGCTTATATTTTTAAGCTTAATAGTACAATGTTTTTTGTTAATTATAGACAGATTCCTTAGTGTATTTTTTAGAGGAAAGACAAGTATTGTATTATAGGCATTTCTACAGAACTGTTTATGCTTTTAAACTTTTATTTTTCTTATCTGTAGCTTATACTTCTATGGGTACAACTTACTTTAAGAAACATAGGTACATAAAATGTTTTATACAAAATATAAATCAGGTGGTAATTTTTGCTATATGACAAAATTCTTTAAAACTAAATAAATTTTTCAATTGTACCTATAATTACTCAGTTTACAAAAACCAAATTAAAGAAAACTTTTACAAATGATAACATGTTACACCTGTATACTATCATATGTTTTTGAAACTGCTTAAATCAAGTAGCTGTGTCAGTTTTGAGTTGTGACATATAATGCGGAAGTAGATTATTGTACAGTCAAAGAAATACAACTCTTGTCTCATAGACTAAAGCAATTTTCTAGTAATTGATTATCTAGAATACAAATATGCAATAAAAATAATTTACCTGAAATAATGTAACGGTATTTTATTTTGTACACCATACCTTAGACAGAGTTAACAAATATCTCTTTTATTCGTGTCAACAGAGGGATCCTAGTATAAGTGTGGCCCTGGAAAATAGTAACTTTATTTCCCTCGTAATCTTTAGCAAAAACTTATTTAAAAAAATAAAGTGCATGATTTTAAACTCATCCAGAATAGGGATATATAAAATATCCTGACTGATGTGACAAGTGGGAAAAGGTATTAGACCTACAACTTTAAACCAATATGAAAGAATTCTGGTGGCAAAAGATCTTTCATTGCTATATTTAGTTTGAGGTGACAGCCCCTTCAAATCCATCTTTCACACTTTCAATCAAGTAACATATCTAAACGGTGGATCTGACCATTCAAATCTCCTGCAAAACCCTTCAAAAGCCCTCCACAACCTGGCCTCTGCTTCTATGTTCAGCCTTCTCTCTCATCATTCATGATCTGAATTAGTATGGCCCTCATTCTGTTTTACCTTCTTAGCTTTGTGTAGCCACCATTCCAATGATGGGACCACATAGAGGATTAGGATCAAGGGGAAAGGGACACTTTAAAATTAATCTCTTCTTCCAAAGCAGGCCTTTCTTCATGGCCCATCATTTCCTTGCCTAAGTATTGGTTTCATGCTGTTTCTTGCAGTACTCACAGTGCTTTATGCAGATGTTTAAGGTGAAATTTACTGTCTAATACATTTTCATCTGTCTTGCTTTGTTTCCCCTCTAGAGAGTGAGCTCCTTCAGCTAAGGACTAAGTGTTCTCTTTTGTTACCCAGTTCCTAGGATAGTGCTTGGCTCAGCATTAGGTGCCAAATTAGTGTAGAATGAAGAAATAACTATCACAGTAAACAAAGGGGACGATTAAGTAATTTGCAACATTGGTTCATAATATGGAAACAAATTACTTTGTTTGGAAACAAATATCCATTTGTTGGATAGACCACTGCACAATATAAAATCTGATCTGTTGTTTTCCTCTTTGTTGCATTTCCTCTCGATGAATGTCTGTGCTTAGAGCACCAACACCACTAATAACATTAGCATTCATTTCAGGCAAAGTAATAATAATGTCTTACATAGTGTAGTGATGCAGAGCCTACGTTTTGGAGACAGACCAGCTGGGTTCAAATTCTGGGTCCTTTATAAATCTGAAAGCCACTCAACCTTACATTTTCCTAGGTGTGAAGAGAAGGGAATCATGTCTACCTCTCATGGGTCTGACAAACTTTTAAACGAGATATTATATGTAAGCATTCAGTGCACTGCCTTGCTCTGTGGAAATTTTCAAGAAATTATAGCTATTTTTAGAGTAGCATGGTGCTAAAAGACTGTCAAGTTGAGACAAGTCATCTAAATAATCTGCATCTCCTCAACCTCTCAAAGAAAATATAACGCCAAAGAGAAACCTACGTCTCTCTTAGTGAGAAGATAAAATGAAAACTTACTATTTTATTTTCCAAGTAACTGAGAGGTTATCTCTTTACTATTTTGAGATAGTATGTATATGTCACTTTCATCTTTTTTTCAAATGGGGGCATGTTGGGATGGAGAAGGACTCAGGTAATAATCTAAAGTTTTAGAGACAGAGGAATTCATCTTCTAAATTCCTAGTCTCCTATTGTCAAGTTGTTCAGGAGAAAGGTTGCCAGAGCAAAATATCTGTGTTTCGAGCACTCGTCACTATGTTCTGTGAGATGACAGCCATATAGCTCACCAGTTTCACAATATATCAATCACACTTTGCAATCTATGGATCCTTCCAGCCTGCATGCATAACACAGGCAGACTCAGGTATTCCGTTTTTGAGCTAAAATGAAGCCTCTGATCAATTCTTTTTGGAAAGAAGATCTGTAGGTTTTCTGGTAACCTCTAAAAACATAAAGAAAGGGTGCTAAGTGGCTGTGAGCCAAACAACAAGTGTTACTAATACAGCAAAATTAGAGAGGTGAGAATTAGTGAAGGTGAGAGACGATTTAAGAGCTTAACAACACAGCAGAAATATTGTGAAGAAAACCCATACCATGGCACTCTATAGAGTGATGCGGGGGAAGGGGGAGAGGTTTTCACTTCTTTGCGTGTCCAACAATAAAACGAGGCTCTCACTCAGGTGGGTCTTTGGGATCAAATCGAGGGAAAGCTTAATGGAAGATGTAACACCAAATTACAGACTCAAGGCTAGGGTTAATGCCCATTACGTACTAATTTATCTTCATTCCTAGGGTAGCAATCTATTCCCCTGTACCAGGCCTTAAAGGTGACCTACCCAGTTCCTTGTATTTAAAGGAATCTTCTGTGAGTCAACCAGGGCTGATGGTTAGAAAATGAAGCTTTGAAGTGCTTATAAAATGCTAGGTAATAAATAATAAATAAGGCTTGATAAACATATTTACATATTTCTATATAATGTTAAAGTACACAGTATCTCCATTCTGCAAACTCAATTGTCCATAACCAAACAATGGAGCTGGAGAGGCTTAGATACCATAGATATCCTTCTAAGCCAGAGTTGTGTGGATAGTGAATATATTCAGGGAGTGAGAGAGGGAGGGTGAGAAGGAGGAAGGGAGGGAGGGAGGGGGGGAGGGAGGAATGGACAGATATAATTGCTATGGTTTAAATGATGACATCCGTCTAAAATTCCTATTGAAACTTAACCACCAATGCAACAGCATTAAGAGATGTTGCCTTTGGAAGCTGATTAAAATCCTAAGAGCTCTTACATAATGAATGGAACTAACACCTTTATAAAAGGGCTCAACATTTAAAGGAACACTTTCTTGTCCCCTGTCCATTTCTACATGTGAGGACACACTGTCCATCCTCTCTGAAGGATGCAGCAACAAGGCATCCTCTTGGAAGTAGAAAGCAGCCTGTCTGTCATCAGACACTAATCCTACTGGCACCATGATCTTAGACTTCCCAGGCTTCAAAACTATGAGAAATAAATGTCTATTATTTATAAATTACCCAGTCTGTGGTATTTTCTTATAGCAGCACAAATGGACTAACACAATATTATACATTTTCTATACATATGAGATATATATAATACATATATGTATGTATATACATACAAATGTGTATGCACACATACACACATACATCTAAGAGGAAACAATATAGACATTCATATTAGGAGCAGTTGTGATTTTTCCACTGGGACTTATTCTAAGATGCAGGACTATTTTATTCTTTTGCTACATCAGGAAATCTGATACGCAACCTCCAATTTGAAATTATTTGTGATGATCTCAACTTGAGGAGAGAAGCACAGTAAGGTATAGGATTTTCCTGTGTATGGGAATTTTCCTTTTAAATTACCATAAGATAGGATATTTTCTGTAGAAGAGAGGTAAATGGTCTGTGTAGTAGGTTTTGGTTTAAAATCCATAATATATGAGGAATAATACTGTACTGATTAACATATACAACATAAAATATTTTCTTAACTAGTATCTTTGTTTAAAATTAACTAGTGAGCCAATATTAATAATATCTCTAGTCTTCTGACTAGGTTTTATATTAGTCCATTCTCACACAGTGACAAAGAGCTACCTGAGACTGGGTAATTTATAAGAAGTTTCATTGGCTCACAGTTCCACGGTCTGTACAGTCAACATGGCCTCAGGAAACTTCATGGAGGAAGGCAAAGGGGAGGCAAGCAGGTTTTTATTATGTTAGTGCAGGAGAGACAGCAAGAGAGAGCAGGGGAAAGTGCAACATAATTTCAAACAAGGAGATCTCATGAGATCTCACAAGAACAGCAAGGGGGAAATCCACCCCCATGATTCAATCACCTCCCACCAGGCCCCTCCTTCAACACTGGAAATTACGATTCAGCATGAGATTTGGGTGGGGACACACAGCCAAAGCATATCTGTTTTCTAGAAATAAATCAAAGAAAGATAAGTTATCGTTTCTGAGGTAGAAGGCTCCGAGGCATGAGAGCACAGGTAGACCTTACTTAGATGGGTGAAAAACAGAGAAAAAAAACAGAGTGGGTGTATTCCTATTGCTCCGACTTCGTCCTTTGGGCCTCAGTTGGATAAGCCTAATTGAAGAGAAATTCAAAAGGAGTCAACACCACAGCCACTGACAATCACAAATATCTCAAAGGAAGAAATGTAGCAGTATTTCCAAAGCATCCTATCCTAAGACCAAGGCTGAAAGAGTTAGAGATAGTTAGGTTCAGTTGCTTCTTTTTTTCTCTCCAGAATATTAGTACGATCTTTTTATATTTGTAAAGGATTTTCTCTATTCAGTTTGGTAAATGTGGGTGGGTAGAAACAAATGTGGGTAAGTTACATAAGGAATGTCCCCTAACGTGACTCTTCTCAAAGGTTATGATCATCAGGAAGGATCTGAGATGAAATCGTTACTGTGAAAGCTAAACTGGCAGTTTTTTCCAGTGGTGCGCATTTAAATCACCTGGTAAAGAGGACAAAAGACATCCTCTCCACTGGCTTCCAGTGATTCCGGCATAGTCCAGGTCAATCTGTCTCTGGCCCAACCTTCACTTTTGCATGTTCTTCTTCAGTGGATCTCTGTGTTGTATCTCCACCAGTTAAAATCATTTGATGTGATTTTTCAAAACGCCTACTGTCAGAGCCTCACACTCAGCGATCTGTCTCAAATGGTTGGTTTCAGGCTCTTGGGCTTCAGTATGTTAAATCTCCCTAGGTAATTGTAGCAGCATTTCCTTAACTGCTAGCACAATGTCATGCTCATGGTAGGTTCTCATTAAGTGCTAGCTAAACTTGGTTATCAGTGTGCTGTGAATCAAATCAGGGCCATTACTTTTAAGTCTGTGCCATTTGGAATATATGCTATTTGAGTCCCTGAGCATTTTGACAGAGCTTCAAGCCATTTGCAACTGCTCATATTGAGAATTTTGCAGTTTTTCACAGATCAGTTTTATAGGCTTCTATGAGTCATGTCACATTCAGTAAACTTGCCTCAACAAGCTAAAAGAAAATGCCAAAAATTAGCACTCCCACTGTTCGGGAGAGTGCGTTTTGTCTTCTATAACTGCCTCAATTCCAGCACTTAGCGGGAAGACATTTAAACCTTTATTGTATGTCTATCTATCAGAAAAAAAAAAAAAAGAAGAATTTACAAGTTTGACACTAAACAACCACAGATGGAAGATTTGAAGTAAGATTACACATTTTATACTGAAGTCTAATGCAGCTATCAATAAATGCAGACTGACACTGAGGACAAAATCCATCCAACTTCCCCTGTGGCTTTGGGGAGAATGTAACATATTCATTAAAGAATGTCCCACAGAATTTTCAAATGTCAAAATACAATATAATTATATTGAGAAAATCCTTTAAGTTTAGTAATGGAAATTTCATAATACTGCTGAGAGAGAAAATTGCCAGTTGGTAATTACGCCTCTTTCTCCACAGGTATCACTCATTACGGAAACTAGAATAACATCATGATAATGAGAGTCCTAAACAAGAAAGCAAGGAAAACACATGTACACATATCAGATGACCTACATTATAAACAAGAAATAGTTTGTTCTCTATTGCTATGATTTTTGTTTGTATATAAATCTATTTTGATACATTTTATATATATATATTTGTATACAAATGTATTTATATACAAACAATAAAAGAAAGGCAGAAAGCCTGATTTAAACTTTATTTACTGAAGAAAATGTATTTTGGATAGTGTCTCATTAATATCCAGCAGCAGCCCCATTCGGGTTTGCTTGCTTTGTTGTAGGAAATCCAAGTTCAGCCTCCTGGCCGTTCACTGATGATGAACTCACCACATGCTTCAACCTGAACTTCTCTTCCTCCAAAATCCTCTTGCTACGTTCACTCAAACTTCTGTTCCAAAACAAGAGAACTTTCTGATATCTTTTAAAACCTTTTAAAAATCTCTCTTCACTTCCTAGCCTTAAGAATCACCTGGGAATCATTTTAAAATTCTTCCTTTTCAATGCACGGGCCATAGCCAAGACCAAAATTAAATCATAATTTCGAGAGATTTGTCATAGGCATCAGTGGGTTTTGAAACTCCCCAGGTGATACCATTGTACAACAATTTTGAGAACCAATTGTCTGTTGTTTCTTTAATATATAGTTATTTGCTTGTGCTTTCAAAATCCTTCCTTCTTTTTGACAGATGCCTGACAAAACTCCAATCCTTGATCAACACTAGAAAAAAAGGCACACAACCAAGAGGCTTGTTCAATTTGTATTCCTGATCACAAATATCAAATGAGCTCACAACATTACCTGATCATCCTTCTGTCGTTCTCTAGTATTTCCACTCCTGAATATGTCTATTTCATACCATCTATTCTTTTTTCAAACATCTCTTATCCCCTTCCTCCTTTTGCTCTCAAATGATAACCTCACTGAGAATATAAAAGTTATCAAACATGAACTTTTTCATCGTCACAAAACCCCACTTACAACCAACCTGCACTTGTACTCATTTTTGTCTTTTTTTCTGGGGAGAAGGAGGGCCTCTGTATAAACATTTATCTTTCCACTTGTGCTTTGGAACAGCAGTTCTCCTTCAGGCAGCCCCTTTCCCTTCTCCATTGATCTTGTTCTCACCATGGAATCATCCCCTTTGAATAGGCCTTTTCTAAACACAAACATGTCCTTGTATTTCATACAAAAACAAGCCTCTCTTGATCCCCATATCAATCCAACTGCTATCTTATTTATCTGCTGCCTTTATTAGATAAACACCTCAAAAGAGCTGTTTGCAAAAGCATTACTTGACTTTTACTTTTAAACCCACTCCATTCTGGCTCTCATGCTCACCATCCTCTCAAATCATTCTTGTCTACTTCACCACTGGCAACTTATTTGTCCTCATTTCATTCAACTGCTTAGCATCATTCAACATGGATGGCCATCTCCTTTTTCAAATACTGTGTTTTGGTTTTCATGATGCTAAACTCTCAGGATAGTTCTTCTTTTTTCCCTATCATTCTGTCTCAGTCTCCTTTTATGCCTTCACTTTGCTGAGATATCAGCATTGCTCTGGGATCTACCCTGGGCTTTCTTTTCTTCCTGGTTCACAGTTCTCAATTCCAGGAACTGACCTCATTAGCATCATGGCTGTAGCAAAATTCACATCTTGAGAAATACCAATTTTATTTATTTAACTTTGATACCTTCTCTGAGTTCAAACTGTCTGCCACCTCAATTGAGTATTTCAAAGAAACATTAAGATAATATGCCTAAAACTAAACTCCTCAATTTCACTTCTCACCTGACTCTACCTTATTTGTCTCATACAAAGTGGTACTAACATGTGATAGCAGCTTAAGCCAAAAACCTGAGCCATTCTTTGATTCCTGTCTTTGTCTTATGATCAAAGACTATTCCTAAGACTTGTTGAATAAGTCTACCTCCAAAATTATATCTTGACTCTTTTTGCCTCTATCTCCACCACTATCATTGTCATTCTTTTGACTACTTAGACAACCTCCTGTGTGGTATCCCTGCTTTAATTCTTGCCCCACTCAATCCTTAAAAAGCAACAAAGGTTATATTTGCCAAACACATTGCACCCTCATATGACTCCCTTTAAAATGCATCTGAATTTGTAATGCAATGTCCACCTCTTTACCAAGACCTATAATGACCTTTACGATCTAACTCCTGCCTGCCTTTCCTATTTCTTCAGTACTAAGTTACAGTGACACTAGTCTCCTTTCATTTCCTTGAATTCCCCAAGCTTTTTCCCATCTCTGGGTCTTTGAACATTCTGTAATCTCTCCTTAGGAGAGAGTGCTTTTCTGTGCTCTTTACAAGGTATGTTTCAAATATTTAAAGATCTAGCTTACAAACATTTTTGTATTTTGTTTTTTTGAGATGGAGTCTTGCTCCATCTCAAAAAAATGCAGTGGCACGATCTCGGATCATGGCAACCTCCGCCTCCCAGGTTCAAGGGATTCTCCTGCCTCAACCTCCTAAGTAGCTGGGACTACAGGTGCATTCCATCATGCCCGGCTAATTTTTGTATTTTTAGTAGAGATGAGGTTTCATCATGTTGGCCAGGCTGGTCATGAATTTCTGATTTCAAGTGATCCACCCACCTTGGCCTCCCAAGATTGTATTATCAATTTTAATAATGTTTTTGTTTTGTGTGGCTTATCATTTGCAGCTTTTTTTTTTCTTGCCATTTTTAAGTTTGCTGCCCCTAACAGAAATTAAGCTTCCTGAGTAAAGATATTGTATGTATCCTGACCACTTTGCGTCTCAAGCAGTTAGTACAGCATGTGAAACAATTCCTAGTACAGAATGTGTACTTAATACCTATCTGAGTTAATGAATGGTGAGTAAAAGCAAGCATTCCAAAAGTTGCCAAATGCTTTAAGGACTGGTCTTAAAAAGGTGACTTAAAGGGGAAAAAAAGACTTTAAAAACATTGTGTGTCTATGTCTGTGTTAGTACATAAAAGTGTGTGTGTATGCCTGTGAGTATATGTGAAGAAATATACAGGTATGTATGGTTGTGTATATATACATATATAAATGGAGAGATAACATTTATACACAGATTGTGAACTATCTAGGAGAAACTATTTACTATGAAAAATGCCATAAACATTCCAACTACCGCCCCCCCAATATATGTACTCACATTTCAAAGATATCAAAAAAATACTGAAGTAATTGCATGTGACCAATATTAGAAAGGAGCTACATTTAACATGTTACCTCAATTCACTAGTGGCATAACCGTTTTATGGAACATTTATAATTATAGGAGAAAAATTTAATTTTTCTCAAATGTCCAAATTACATTTTGAAAACAAATTTTCAAATTGTCATTTGAAAACAAATATACTCAAATGTTTTGAGTGTAGTTATTACTGACATTAGTACTAAGAAGGGTAAACAGTAGGGGAATTTAAAAAAAACTAATTTAAATGTAGGACATTAGGAATTAAATTTTACTTTGGTTTTACCAATAAGATAAAAAATGTTATAGGACATGTAAACTGTGAAATAATGCCATTTAAAAATATTTCTCTTATAGCAGTAATGCATAGCAATATGTAAAGGCCAACTATGTTTTTTCACCTTGTTGTTCTGCCATTTGCATGATATGGCAGTCCACCAGTGAGTAGGAGGAAATGTGGCAAGGGGACAGAGATGTTCATGCCCTTGCCATTTAAGAGCATGACCTGTGAGTTGCACATACAGCGCTACCATTAACATCCTACTGGCCATAACTGCTGGCCCCATGACCTCATCAGGCTTCAAGAGAACCTGGAGAATGTGCTTGTTATTTTGGCTATCCATGTGCCCAGTGTTAATGGAGAATAGTAGGAGTCATGACCACAGCTATGAGAGAGCAGATGGAGTATCTATCATACAAACCACATTAGTAAACATTTAACTGAAAAACTGTTTCCAACATTCAATTCTAATGAAGAAAATAATTGCCACTTTCCTTTGCTTACTTACTTTGTTATATTAATTTTTTTTAAATTTCAAGATGGAGTTTCGCTCTTGTTGCCCAGGCTGGAGTGTAACAGTGTGAGCTCGGCTCACTGAAACCTCCACTTCCTAGGTTCAAGCGATTCTTCTGCCTCAGCCTCTCCAGTCACCGGAATTACAGGTGCCCTCCACCACACCCAGCTAATTTTGTGTATTTTTAATAGAGACAGGATTTAACTTGCTAGGCTGGTCTTGAACTCCTGATTTCAGGTAATTCAACCACCTCGGTCTCCCAAAGTGCTGGGATTACAGGTGTGAGCCACCAGGCCCAGCCTGCTTATTTATTTTTATAAAGCCAAAGACAATATTAATTTTCAGACTAAAATATACTGAGTCACTCAGTGTTTCTTTTACAGTGATAACTTCTAATTAACCTAAGAAACAGAATGTTAAATTAGAAAAAAAAATTCTTAAAAGCATGAAATTCACATATTTTACAGAAATGTATGCAACTAATAATTTGCACCATTTGTTCAAAGTTTGCTGATTGCCAACACAGATTCAGAACTCATAACTGACTAATGGATCCCAGGATATGATAGTTGTACTAAAATTACAGATGTTCTTTCCATAAGTATGAATGAGGTATTATGAATCTCCAAACACAAAAGATATTCCCAAACCTTAAGAGGCAAAAAATGAAGGCTGATAGATTTCACACAAAGTAAAGTTGCATAAAGTTACCACATGTGTTTTCAAAAAGTGTATGACCTTTTTGACTTAACTCCTGCCTACCTTTTACTTCCTATGTATCAGGAAATGAAAAGGAGATTGGTGTAATCATAACTTAGTACTCAAGAATTAGGAGGCAGAGATATCTGGTTGGACAGGTAGGCAAGAGTTGGATCGTAAAGGATATTATGTGCCTTCACAAACGGTGGGTATTGCATTATAAGGTCATTGATCATGTCGACATAGTATGCCTTTAAAAGTTTGAAGTGAGAATTGGAATACCACTAGTTCTTAAATCTCTTAATTCAGCTAGAATAAAAGAAGTTATGGGTTTCTAAAGAGCCTAAAAAAACCATAAAGAAAATTATATTTGTAAATGTGTCTATATTTGCTGGAAAATGGAAAGTAACTCCATTTTTATTTTACCAAGTGCCCTTTATAAAAGATAAAGATAAGATGATTGCTTTTAATGGTAGGAATTAGGTATTTAAAGTCAAGACAGTATACACTCAGGATCTAAAGTCTTCTTTAACAGGAAAAGCAACACATTACTCTGAAACAAACAAAAAATGGAGGAAAAAAGGAGGTAAATTAAAGGTAGAAGGATGGGAAGAGAGACAGAATTCTAGGAGTCTGACTTCCTATATCATTTCCTATAGTGTTATGTGAACATACAGCTCCTCATATACCTTTTTACTTATTTCTTCCTTTTATTACTTTTCTCCATTGAAGAGAGAAAAGAATAGACATAAAAATAATGAGTTTTATTTGAATAAATTAATGAACAAGCAAACAAAAAAAGCAATGGGTTCAGTTGATTCCAGATTTCTTCTGATATTTCAACTTCTGTGTTAACATCTGATGTCATGGGGAATATGCTTTATGATGACAACAAGGGTTTTCAGTTATCTGGAGCACTGAGCTATATTACAGTAGTGAAATGTTGCTGGTTTTGTTGATTTCACTCTGCTAGTTCAGTATTTTTTAAAATGGGAAATGTGAATCATTTATGTTTTGAGGTATGCCTGGGGAGTTATACAAAATGCATTAAAATTTGAAACCGAGTAAAGTTGTACTCATTTAAAAAGTGCTCTTCTATAACACTACAATCCCCATGAGGAAGAAGAAAATGACAACTGAGAAAGTAAAGCTTCTGTTCCAAGAATAATTCTTGCTTTAGTTCAAAGGTATTCTGAACAAGTGGAATAATAACATGATAGTACTGAAAGTGATTCAGGTCACTCTACATTTGAATCTTTATCTATATATTATGAAACTAAAGAAGAAGTCAAACCAGGATGGAAAACAAAACAACTTTTTTAAAAAACAATACTGACAGTAAGCTATCAGTAAAAAAGATTGCAGTACCCATAAAGAAACCTAAAAGTTATTTTTTTTTAAATTTCATAAAGTTATCAGATAAATGACTTGATTTCTTGAGAACTGATATGGTTAGGCTTTGTGTCTCCACTCAAATCTCATCTTGAACTGTAATTCCTATAATCCCCACATGTCAAGGGAGAAACCAGGTGGAGGTAACAGAATCATGGGGGTAGTTTCCCCCATGCTGTTCTTGTGATAGTGAGTTCTCATAAGATCTGATGGTTTAATAAGGGGTTCTTTCCCCTTCGCTCAGCAAGTCTCTTTCCTGCTGCCTCGTAAAGGCACCTTGCTTCCCCTTCATCGTCTGCCTTGATTTTAAGTTTCCTGAGGCATCCCCAGCTATTAAACCTCTTATCTTTATAAATTACCCAGTGTCAGGCAATTCTTTACAGCAGCATAAAAATGGAGTAATATAAGAATAAAGAAAATATGTGGATCTAGCTGTCCAGTATAACTTTCTCCTTATTGTTGCCCAATGTAGTATAAAGTTATAAAGATCTTTCTGAGAAGTCAGAAGATGTTTCACAAAATGCTGCTTGTAACTCAATGACAACATTTTTATGCAGGTTATTTTTTAAATTCACATTTAAAAAGCAATTAGGCATTACTTCATTTTCAAATTTATAATTAATTTTTAAATTTTGTTTAGTTACCTTGCCTGCCACTATTTTAAATCAACAAGATATGTTCTTAATGCTTATATTTTAATTTATGCTTTACTTGATATTTTAAAAATGTCCATTCATGTTTATAGATTTAAAATGAATTAAATATTTGGTTTATTCTCTTGTTTTTATAATTCTATGTAGCATTTCATAAGAAAATCCTTTAATTCCATTATTTTTGTATTATATAGAATTAATATTGCAGGAGGGTTGGTGTTTTTTTCCCTGGTATGATCACTGGACATAGTAGGCAATTTTCCTCCCCAGCCCAGCATATTCATAGCAACATTCCTGAGGTTACATGATAAGGCCATATGACTAACCCCTTTGTCTCAGCTGAGTGAATTAGAAAAGGATGGCATTCCGTGATAACCGGATAAGCAGCAGAAAGCTGGGCAAAACACATTCACTGAGGTCATCCTACACATAGAGTTGATTCTTTAATATTTATTTTTAAACATGAAACATAGTCAATGATTATTAAAAAGTAGCAAAGATATATTAATATAGATTCTCAACAATCACATTTTATTTTTTAAACCAGTCTTTTAGTTATATTATAAATAGAGAAAAAATAAACCATAACATGATATAATCATTGATACTAGTTCTTTCTAACTGAAGAGTTCACAATATTTTAAAGTGACTGAAAGTCATCTTTTTATTAAACTTGCCAATCAGAATTGCATGTAAATTGTTTTCTTTAGGCCCCAGATTTTTTTATTATTTATTCAAAGTATAATCATCTTAACTGGCCATAAACTCAAATTATCACACAATTGCTTCAAACCTACTCTTACACAGATTTTTACCGATCTCATACATAACTTTCCTGTGCCTTCCTTTTCCAAGTTGGTCTGGCTAAAGCATCTCATATATTCTCCCAACAATCTCCAAAACAAGTTTCCTACATATTTACACAGCATTCTCTGCTCACCTCTATCACTGAATCTAGTGCATGTGTTAGTATAAAGATATTTGTCTATTACTTGCCTATATTTTGGGTTTTAAGGCCTTGAGGGCAAGAATTATTTTTCAGCTCTGAATATATACCACCTAGTAATATCTGGCATATAGTAGATACATATAAATGTCTTAAGCTTGAAGAAATTTTATAAACTGTGTTAAAATACATTTTAGAGTATGTTAGGAATATATTTAATTTATACTTTAAATTAATATATACCTCAAATTCACTAATTTTTCAATTTGCCTTAAGTCAGTTTGCCTTCTTTCTCTCTGTCTCTGTCTGTCTCTCTCTCTTTCTCTTTGTGTGTGTGTGTGTGTGTGTGTGTGTGTGTGTGTGTGTGGGTGTGTGTGTATGTAGAAATTCTACGCACAGGTACCATAAAAACAGTACATTTCATTGGAGGCTCTATCTGATGCATACCTGCACACACAAAGGAAATACAGTCAAATCATCATAAATGTTAGCTGATCACTATGATATTGGCTTATCCCAAAAATAAAAAGAAATTGAGGCAACTCTCACACTTCCTCAAACATGAAAGCTAAGGCTGTTTTAGCAGCAATATTCAGTAGACATCATTATGACTAAAAAACTAAAAAGGTAAATTGGTGAGACTTACTGAAAAAATGGCTTAATTTATTACATAATGTAAGTTAGTAAAAGAACATTATTTTTAATGTCATTACATTTACTGATGTTTTAAAGTAGAAATGAAATAAAGAATCTTTCATTTTAAACAATGTACTATCAGACAAGATTCTAAAAAAAAAAAACTCTTAAATAGTATTAGAACATCAGCATTCAGGTACCATATAGTTAATGGAAAAACTGATAATATTAAAATATAGTAGTAGTAAATTTAAACAGTTAACTAGAAGCTACATGCCTGCCAATTCTGTGTTTAAGTATAAAAGTATAAGTTTAAGTGTTTAAATATAAAATAATTAAGTCATTGTGCCCTCAAAACAATCTTATGTAAGTAGGCACCCACTTTATCTTTGAGCCAATGAAGGCACAGATGATGCATCTTACCCAGGTCACACAGCTAAAAAGGGAAAATCATAGATTCCAACCCAGTAGTATTCTTAACTACTATACCCTACCTTTTCTCTAAAAAATTTTCATAAACCATATATTTGTGTCTAATGAATCTAGATACTGGTCTAAGAATAATTTTCATTCTAATTTTCTCGAAGAAAGGCAACTGACCAGCCGCCGACATTTTCTGGTTGTGCAAACTGAGGCACGTATCTATATGTCTCCAAGTTGAAGTTTTAGCAAAATGGACTTGGAATGTCTACCTAGCATACTTTTTACCCTTTTAACTTTTGGCCCCAGGTTTCTTTTGAAATAATATCTAGTATAATAAAGTGAAAAATAAATAGAATGTTCAGTCAGATAATAGATATGAACTGTTTTAGAAAGTATAAAATGCTATGTCCATGTTAATTACTTTTATTAGTAATTATCTTTCTATGATTAGTGATATAAAAATACAAAAATAGGCCGGGCGCGGTGCCTCAAGCCTGTAATCCCAGCACTGTGGGAGGCTGAGGCAGGTGGATCACGAGGTCAAGAGATCGAGACCATCCTGGTTAACATGGTGAAATCCCCGTCTCTACTAAAAATACAAAAAATTAGCTGAGCATGGTGGCGTGTGCCTGTAATCCCAGCGACTCAGGAGGCTGGGGCAGGAGAATTGCCTGAACCCGGGAGGCAGAGGTTGCGGTGAGCCGAGATCGCGCCATTGCACTCCAGCCTGGGTAACAAGAGCGAAACTCCGTCTCAAAAAAAAAAAAAAAATACAAAAATAATTTAACCATTGCTGATCTTTCTATATTCAATTATATCACATGAGTATATAAGAACAAGAAATACAAATATATTTATTCATAAAACCAATAAAAATAATCTAGCAAATCAGAAATGCATAGTAAATATTTCACAGCTATAACCAGGCTGAAAGAATTTGTTTTAATTCAAAATTAGAATATATAATACAAAAATAAAAGAAAACAAATCAGCAAAACTGGTATTATGAAAAAAAAAACACATTAATCTTAATGATTTTTGATAAACAGAACACATATCTGAATGCCTGAAAAATAAGTTTACATAAATGTGTTTTTATAAAAATATGTGTTATGCAAATGGATAGTTGTTTTATTTCTTTTAAATCACTGTTTCTGTCCTGGAGGGAAATAAAATATAAAATTCCAGGAAGTTAACAAGTTTAGAATTGCCTAAACATGAGTAAACAATCAAGTTGCTTCTCAGTTTTGAAAAACATTCTTAAATTGCTTTTTAAATATTAATTTCTTATATAGCATTTGAAAAAAATACCTTGCTCATAACTAAAGCTGGTGATTACAGCTAATGAACTAATGCTAAAACAGTATTACAAGGCAATACTCCATACACACATACACATACACACACACACATATGTATACATATACACACATACAAATGCATACACATGAAGAGTCATGTGATGGAGGATAATGTTTCAGTCAACAGTGGATCACATGTATTGTGTGAGAGTGTGTGTGTGTGTGTGTGTGTGTATGATATCCTTTTAAGAAAACTGTAAGAGCCTTGTGATGTGCTAGATAGTTTGCTAATTCCCAGATATATAAAATAGTAAATAAAACACAAATAACCACTGTTTCCACTGGATATTAAATTTATTAAGAAAGTTGTGTATTTAATAGTTTTCCAAGTATAATTTTGTTAAATATCATGAAAGGTAAGTAGATACTGCATGAACATGTATTGTAGGGCAAATTAACCTAGTTTGAGGCTTTAGGTAAGACTTCCTTCAGAAAATGACACTTGAAAATAAAGGATTTGGTCAGGTATGGAGGGAGTGTTTGAGTGGGATGATTCCAGGCAGGGGATCAGCAAAAGGGACAGGGTGCAGAATAGAAGGAGGCTGTTGCATTCAGTGAATCGAAAGACAGCTTGCTTAGCTGCAGCAGTGCTATCAAGGGCGAGGCCCATGAGAGAGATTTTGTGAGGCTCACAGGTCAGCTGGAGAGCTTAAGGGTCACGGGAGGTTTTTTAAGCAGGACCGTGACCATGGTCAGAAATGGAAAAACAATACTTAAAATCATGACAGCTCATGAGGAAATATTAAATTTCACAAAATAACAACAGTAATCAGAAATTATAGATCCATTAGAAGATTACTGATTTCTATGTTGGTAGAGAAACACTGTATTTAGGTAATATACTAAGAAAAAAAATTGAAGTTGCTATATGGGACTTTAAATATTAGAAGGTATTTGTTTCAAGGGCAAAAGATTAAAACTACAAAAAATTTGTCTTATACCAAAGTATAATCTCAAAATCATATTTGATGTAATAAATAAGGTCAATTTACAGACATAGAAAGATACATGGTAGAAATAACTATATTTGTTTATTTTATTACTATTGAAAGTTCCATGAGAAGTGTGTCTAAAACTGAATAGATGCTCAGCCTGCCTTTGTTTGAATAGTTACAGTTAAATTGATATTACTATAAATATTTCTGAAAGTTTATGAAGTTCCTGGCGATTCACCAATGTCCTACCTCTGCAGAACATGATTTACCCTAGGTAAGACACTACCCAAAAATCAATAGGTCACATTATAAAATATCATTAAGCCTTTCTTCATCAAAAAGTTATCAATTTTACATTAGCCTTGACTATTAAGTCTCTGTCATATAACTAGGTTTTATTCTGATGCTTGCTTGGAGGCACTGCTGTGCACCACAGGCCAGATTTGATATCTTCAACAAAGGACAGCAGCAGGAAAAAGGAATCTATTAGGCACTTCCTGATGAACTCTAGGTTGTGGTAGAGGCATCTGAGTTGATGTAACTGATACAACTTTCAGACTAGAGTGATAGACTGAGTCAGGATTTCTATATTTTCATAGGCAGTGGGCTATGAGGATTAATGACATAAGACTGTCTGCGTGAATTAGATGTCCATTTTATTTTGGTTCTTTGAAAAATGGTTTTAGTGTCCAGATATATAAGGAATTCCTTCTATTGATTATAGCAATTTTGTACTTTTGTAAATTAAATAAAGCATTTAAAATATCTCACAAAGCTCTCAGATTACTTATTTCACATAGTGACATGGTTATTTGCATAGGTTCATAGATTCTACTTATTCATCATGATATAGTTAAACAAACTGGTTGTATAACCAAGGCCTTACTGAGGAAGCCATACTGGAGAATGATGCATATTGAGTCAGATAGAACCATGTTTTTAAGGAACTAAGGCTGACTTTACTTATGGAATCAATCTTTGCAAAGTCCACCCAGGAAACTTGACCTGATACCTGGCTGTCATGGTGCAGTCTCACAAGTCAGGCAGTTCATTTCCTGCCAGGCTAGGGATGTTAACAAATTTATGCGACGTTGAGAATACAGAATATACCCAAAGGTACAGGTAGTGCAGGTGAAATCTGTATATGCTTTCTTGAGGTTGGCTTCCTTACCTCCAGTTAGTAAACAATAAAGGCTTTTAAAAGTTCAATCTGAGATATCTTACAAAAATTTCCAAGTAGAAATGAATTAACTCAAAGATCTAGGGCTTTTTTAAAAATTAGAGATAGGGTCTTGCTTTATCACTCTAGCTGGAATGCAGTGGCATGATCATAGTTTACCATAACCTCAAACTCCTGGGCTTAAACAATCCCTCTGCCTCAGCCTCCTGATTAGCTAGGACTACAGGCAGGTACTACCACACCTAGCTCAATTTTTTTTTTTTTTTTTTTGGTAGAGATGGAATCTTTCCATATTGTCCAGATTGGTCTCTAACTCTTTCCATGTTGTCCAGGCTGGCTCCCACCTTAGCCTCTCAAAGCACTGGGATTACAGGTGTGAGGTACCACCTGGCCTGAGTCTTTTATTATAGTAAAGTAAATCAGCCTTTTGTATGTATTCCCCAGTCTTTGCGACTTTCCCTAGCATAAAAGCCGTCAAAATTTCCTAAAACTGGAAGTTTTCAGTGTCTGTTGTTCACCAAATAGAACAGTCAATTTTTATAGTTTATCATTCCTTTCAGACAAAAATGACCTTTTGGTATTCATATTTTTCTATTTCAAAAAATAGTTATTTTGTCCATCACAACTTCTCTGAATAAAAGTTTACACATTTATAACACAAGTATAATGTATAAAATTATCTCAAAAAAGACCAATAATACTAGCTTACTATGTTATAATATGATAATTATATCTTCCTTAGATTTAATGTAAAAATACAATAATAATAAAATAAGCTCAGAACAATTAAATTCAGAATAATAATTCTGGATGTTAAAAACAGATAAGCCCATTTGACAGCAATATTCAACTAAATATCAGCTTTTAGACTACACTTCTGTATCACATATTAATATAACAATAATCTTACAGTAATTTAATTTTTTTTGCAATTTAAGCATGACATTATATTAAACAATTATAATTTTATATTTGAAATCTGAAAAGCCAAATCAAAATATTCTACATGATTTATGTCATTATAAGTTAACATTAAACACAAATTGGATATGTGTTTGACTCACACTTACCCATGAAATTGAGATAGCCTTCACCACCAAGCCCATGAGTAATAAGTCGAATCATTTTATGAAGCTGTATTCCACGATCAATAACTGGAGTAAAAGGAGTCAGGACACTCATGTTTGTATACATTTCGGCATCCATCAACCAAAATGCCAGAGTCTTATCCCCAACCAATGCCTATAGAAATAAAAGTACACCAGTTAGAATGGCGATCATTAAAAAATCTGGAGACAACAGATGCTGGAGAGGTTGTGGAGAAATAGGAACACTTTTACACTGTTGGTGGGAGTGTAAATTCGTTCAACAATTGTGGAAGACAGTGTGGCAATTCCTCAAGGACCTAGAAATAGAAATTCCATTTGACCCAGCAATCCCACTACTGGGTATATATCCAAAGGATTATAAATTGTTCTACTATAAGGACATATGCACATGAATGTTCATTGCAGCACTGTTTACAATAGCAAAGACCTGGAACCAACCCAAATGCTCATCGATCATAGACTGGACAGGGAAAATGTGGCACATATATACCATGGAATATTATGCAGCCATCAAAAATGATGAATTTGTGTCCTTTGTAGGGACATGGATGAACCTGGAAACCATCATTCTCAGCAAACTGACACAAGAACAGAAAATCAAACACAGCATGTTCTCACTCATAGGTGGTTGTTGAACAAAGAGAACACATGGACACAGGGAGGGGAGCATTACACACTGGGATCTGTTGGGGGGAAATGGGGGAGGGACAGCAGGGGATGGGGAGTTGGGGAGAGAGAGCATGGGGAGAAATACAGATATAGGTGAAGGGGAGGAAGGCAGCAAGTCACACTGCCACGTGTGTACCTATGCAACAATCTTGAATGTTCTTCACATGTACCCCAAAACCTAAAATGCAATAAAATGCAATAAAATAAAATAAAATACAAAAACATGCAGATATATTTTTAACTTTCCAATTGCAAAAAAAAAAAAAAAAAAAGAAAGAAAGAAATAAAAGAAATGGAGATAAATGGAAAAAAAAAGTACTATGTAGGTGTAATTCACATTAGAACAACACATGGTTGCACATGACAGGAAACACTGTAGAAGAGGTGTGTAGATTAGTATTAATTTCAGGTATTTTCCACTGGTGATTTTCCAAGCTGAAAGTAAGCTGGTAACATAAGTTAGAAATCAACATATTTGTTTTCAGAACTAATTTTTATTTTTAAAAGTGGTTGGTGAAAAATTCATGATAAGGTACCTGCAAGTTTGTTACATCTGAGCTGACACTTTACATTTTCTGCAACATTTATTATAATGTGGAGAATATTAAATTAGAAATTTATAATAGTTTGTATATAATGATTTCATTTGCTTTGAAAAAAGTTTCTGAAAAATCATTTATATATATATATATATATACACACACACACACACATATATATAAGTAATATATGTGTATAAATATATTACAATAGTACCTTCCTGCCCTCAGCAGAGAAAATAGTTGAGAACTTTTATTTAAGTGTAAATTTGCTTTCTCAGTGTATTTGCCATTTAATCTAGTTTATTTACCTGAAAATATAATAATTAATAACCGTGTCAGGTAACTCAGAAATGCCCTGAATAACAGAAGAGAGACCTCCTAAAAATCTGAATTATTTACAGTTAAAACCATCTAACTAATGAGGTATTCATCATGGACAAAACAGTAACATAGAGTGAAATGTATAATAGAAATTAACCCATAATCTCTGTACTCTATTATAATTACTTTCATTTCCTAGAAAAACTTTTGCTTAAAATCTTTTCTATCTTTAACCTACTTTAATTAAAATGACTTTTCTTTAAAAATTGTTATAAGATTTATACGACTGCTTCTTAAACAATTTACCTTCTCTGTTTGTTTTTAATTCTTTAATTATATTTTTAGCTATAATTATTTATTTCTATAATGTCTGATTCCATTATAAAATTATTTTAATATCTTTCTAACAGGCTCGCAGATAAAGCTTATTCTCATATCAAGTTGCCCTCCTATAAAACCCTGTTGAGATACTGATAAAATTAAGTTAATTTTACAAATTTAGTTGTTATGAATTTATCTAAAAAGTTTAAAATAACATCCATAAACATTTTAATATAAAGTATATATTTTTATTTATTCATTTTATATGTATTTATGTAAATTATATTTTTATCAGGCTTAAGAAATGTACATTTGCTTTCAGAAAGAACAAGTCAACCTGCATTATTTCTGCTATCCTGACAATTCTTGAAAATAAGAGCAGAATTACCTGAATTCTTAAAGTATGAAATAATTCTTGGTAAATCTGTTTTTTTATAGATGAGGTAAAAGAAATCTGTTTCATCTTCAATTTGTTCACACCACTCATTTGTTTACTTTCATTCACACAAAATAAATAAATGCTGAGAATTCACTATGTGCTACAGCTTCGAGTTTGCAATAGAAAGCTATAATTTATGCATATATTTTAAATTTCAAATTGTTATGTATTTGGTGAAAGTTTACCCCTTCAACAACCCAACCACTCACCTATTAAACTAATATTATTCTTTTCTAGATTGGGTTCTGCTTTTTTTGACAGATATTTATCCTATCTGCTCTACGGACAAGGATAATATAAATTTAAGAAAACACAGCCCCAATTTGGAAGATGCAAAAATTAACATACGTTTACTTCAGAGGTCATCAAGTTTCTTTACATGTGGGCCACTTTCTCTGTCTCAACTACTCAAATGCTTCATTTTGGCGCAAAAGAGAATACATAAATGAATGAGCATGGCTGTGTTTAAAGTAACTTTATTTACCAAAACAGGCAGCAGATAGGATTTGGCCCCCGGCCTTGGTTAATCAACCCCTGCTCTACTTACGCTTTCTTAACAATGAAAGGAGACACCTGAAAAAAATCATGTTTACATTAAATGGCCAATGTCTGCAAAAATGATAGAGAAAATTATTTAGTTTCAATTTTTTAATAAAAATAATTTAAAAATTTAATTGTCTCCATTTTAATCTATAGAAAGGAAATTTTATGTTGATGTGTAAAAGGATTAATATAGCTTTAAATAAGTGGCCTTTTTTCTCCATTTAAAAAATATTTATTAAGTGATTACTAGGATCAGTCACAGTGCTAACGGCTGTAAACAGAAAGACAATGAAAAAAAAAAAAAAATTCTGTCCCTAAAACATAATGGAAACGTGGAGGACGGGAAAACTATTTTTTCACTACATGATCCAAGGAAGGTTTCATATAGAATGTGATGTCAGATCCAGGCAATTAGGTCTGAATAGGAACTTCCCAGATACAGATACATGGGGGAAAGCACAAGATTGCAAAAAGCTGACCTATTTGGAATGGGTGGGGATTTGAAAGTATTGAAGCACAGGAGGCTTGGAGAGTTGGGCAGAGAATGAAACTGAAAACTTTAGCTTGGGCCAAATTATGAGTGACTTTGAATTACAGGCTTTGACCAATAGATCTCAGTTGACAAGATGAGCTTTCCTCTTTGGAAAATATCTCAGTGTGTATTTGAGAAAATAAAGTCTGGAAGAAACAGGGATCATGGTGATCAATTAGCAGGAGATTTCATTGATTGAGGGGAAAAACTGAAGAATGCTTGTCAAAGGCATAAAAGAATATCCCTAGAAGGAAACCTGAGATGGAAACTAAAATAACTCTGGATCAGTACTAATGTTCTTCATGATGACAAGGGAAAGAAAGCATATAATATTTGCAACTGCAATGCATAATCTATTATAGTTTGGCAGGACAAACATACTACTGCATTTTGAAACTGGGGTTTCTACATCTACAAATTTAACATTTTTTCTAATATCAGTAGTTTTCCTGTAAGGATATATATTTACACACACACACACACACACACACACACACACACACACTATACTAAATATAGAAGTTTATATTTTGATATGCTTACATTTAAATATGTTATTAAGGGGAGTGAAAAAGGAAGAAAGAGGGAATGAGAGAAATGAATTTATACACATATTCATTTACCTGATCATGGCTCTCTGCATAAGCAATGCACTTTTCAAGGTAACGCCTGTTTGTGAGAGTGTATACTATATTGCCCATATTCCAATCTTCATCTTTAAACTCTTTAAGTAGCTAGACACAAGAAAGAAAAATTAGCTTCTGAGTAAACCATTACTTTTTAAATTTTAAATCCCAATCCAAAGGTATGCATTATTTCAGTGCAAACTATCTGATACGCAGATACTAACCCACCCATATAGCAAAGTTATCACTGTTTAAACTTTTACTGCAATCACAGCTTTTATACAGAATGTCCAAGTGACAGTGGTGTGTGTGTGTGTGTGTGTGTGTGTGTGTGTGTGGTAGTGGTATGTATTTGCTTTTGTGCAGACAGTTTAATCATTACATTTTAGGATCTTCATAGCTTTTTTTCTGTAATAACTGCTACCTCTTGATAGATGCCCACAGTAATGTGTTATTGCACAGTATGTCTTTCTATAACTTGTACATGGTAGAGGTACACTTGTTATGTATTTTTTGTTTACATGAAGAAAAATTTGTAAAAAGTGTTTTGTTTCATTTTTAAAAAATGATAAAATAACAATTATTTCAAATTTTAAAGCTAATTAACAACAAATAATTACCCTCTTAACAGACCACACATTTTGTGTCTGCATTTCAATTTCCATTCGGTCTTCAGTCTGGCTCTGTCCCTCTAACACTATACTTTCATGCAACTGAACTTGCTGAGGTTAAATTTGTAGTCCCAGCTTAAGTTAGTAATTGCTCTTTCTTAAGTAAATACTTGCTATACATATTGACATTGCTGATCCTATCTCCTCCCCATGAAGTTCCTTTATTAGTCTATGACTGAAACTCTTGTTTTATATTGTTTTGATTTTTCCTATCATTCCTGACATACTATGAATTATCTTCCTCTGTTTGTCCTATAAAGGCTGATGTTCCTCAGGATTATGTCCTCAATTTAGTCTCCCTCTTTAATTCAACACACTCTCATACAACTCTGAGAACATAAGCGTTCTCATAATGACAGTATGAATCATCAGGCAGAAGGGCAACCATCCATAGATGGATACAGCCTAATCCACGATTATCTTTCTAAAAAACATGCATGAGTGTTGAAATAAGAGAGACATTTGAAGATGAAATACTGCTGCTTTGAAGACAGAAGAGGGAGCCATGAGCCAAGGAATATAGGCAGCTTTTAGAAGTGAGAAAAGGCAAGGAAATGGCTTCTCCCTTAGAGTCCCCAGAATAAATGCAACCCTGTCAATACCTTGATTTTAGCCCAGTAAAACCCATTTCGTTTTTTGTAACATATAGAACTGTTGTGAATTTGTGTTAAGCCACTAAGCTTGTGGTAAATAGGCATAGTAACAATAGGAAACTAATATATAGACCTACACAAATGTGCCAGACTTTTGACAAAAGGGCCAAAGCAATTCAATGGAAGGAGGGCAGATGTTTCAACAAATGATGGAGCTGAAAGAATTGAATATACATAGTTAAAAAGAGAAAGATAAAGAAACTTGAGCTAATATATTGCGCAAAAATTAGCTCAAAATGGATCATGGACTTAAATATAAAAAATGAAAACAAGGGAAAAACGATAAATTGGCCTTCATCGAAATTTTAAAAAATATTGCTCTGTGAAAGCCAATGTGAAAAAGATGAAAGAACAAGCTTCAGACTAAGAGAAAATGTCTGATTACGATATATCTGGCAAAGGAGTTGAATCTAAAATATATAAAGAATCTCAAAACTTCACAGAAAATAAACAATGTAATCAGGAAATGGTTAAATGACATGAACAGATAGATACCTCACCAAAGAGGACATGAAGGAGGCAAATAGGCACATGCTTGGTATCCAGCCAGCATTATAAACCATTTGAAAAATAATATAAATTAAAACCACAATGAGATATAACTACATGCTGATCATAATAGCTAAAATAAAAAAAAATAGTGACAACACCAAATGCTGGGGAGGATGTTTAGGAGCAAGTCTTTCAAACATCACCAGTAGGAACGTAAAATGTGACAGTTACTTTGGAAAACAGTTTAGCAATTTCTTAAAAAAAAAAAACAGGGATTTACTATATGGTTCAGTAAATGTAGTGTTTCAGCACTTATTTCATAGTTATGAAAGTTTTGTTGATAAAAAACGAGTACACACATATATACAGTAACTTTATTCACAATAGCCATAACCTGGAAACAACCTGGATGTTTTTCAATGGGTGAATGGTTAAACTGTGGTATACCCCTGCCTTGGAACTCTACTGAATGTGCTGATGATACATGCAACAAAAATGTTGGGTGTAACAACATTGGATGTTTTCTTGAATAAATCTCAAGAAAATTTTGCTAACTGAAAATGCCAATACGGCAAGTTCACAAACAGTATGATTCCATTTATATAATATTTTTGAAGTGATAAAATTACAGAAATGGAGATATTAGTGGTATTAGGTATTAGAAATATTAGATATTAGTGGTTACATGAGATTAAGGAGTGATTAGAGGCAGGCAAATAAGTAGTGTTACTCTAAAGGCGACATGAGGGAATCTTGTGGCAATGGACGTATTTTGCACCTTGAGAAAGTTATGCACCTTGAGATATCAGATATTAGAAATATTAGATATTAGTGGTTACACAAGATTAAGGAGTGATTAGAGGCAGGCAAATAAGGAGGTGTTACTCTAAAGGCGACATGAGGGAATCTTGTGGCAATGGACGTATTTCGCACCTTGAGAAAATCAATGTCAGTATCCTAGTTAAAATACTGTCCTATAGCTTTGCAAGAAGTTACCACTAAAAAACTCATTGAGTATACCAGATCTCACTGTATTGTCTTCCAACTGCATATGAATCCACAATTATCCAAATATTTCAGAAAGTTTAATTAGAAAATTATATTCATTAAAAAATAGTAGGTGCTCAGTAAATATTTGGTGGAATTAATAGATCAATCAATGAGTTCATTAGACACAAACATCACCTTAACACAAACACTTCAAAAATGATCTAATTTTTAAAAAGAAAGGCGATACAGAAAATTTGGCATACTTTAGACAGTCAAATATTTGTTCAGTAAATGCTTAATCTAAGAATGATATTCCAAACCAATGATTTTGAAATAATACAATCAGAAAATGATAAATAATTTGCTTTTGAACAACAAAAACATGAATAAAATCTAGCCTTCTAGCATTATAATCTAACTCATACTGTATGCATAGATAACATCACAGGCCATATGTAATCTGTGTACCCTTGTTATCTGATTTAATAGCTCTTGTGTTTTGTTGACATGTAAGAAGAATGGGAGACATTTGTTGAATTCCTTTTAAATGTATGACTTACAAAAGTAGAGGAAAATCACTGTGTCAAAGGGTTTTGTTGTAATATTATTTTAATTCTAGTTTTGTTTACTAAGGGTGGACCCAATTTGGTGATACAATAAGAATTTAAAATAATTACATAAAATAGAAAATGATAACTACTTTCAGAGAATTTATAATCTAAAATAGGGTGGTCATATCCTATATTTAGGATAAAACATTTTTTCTATTTGATAACTATGATTATTATAGTTATCATGTATGATAACTAAGTATGATACACTGCCTAACATATTACCTTCAGCATATATGGTACTTAAATGTTTATTAGGTTAAATTTCAGTATTTTTTAAGCTGCCATGAATACTTAGAGAGGAAATATCTCATCACGTGCTATTACTGACTGAAAAATAAATCTAGGTTGATGTATACCTTAAAAGATTATTGAATGCGAACAAAGAATGAGCGAGGCTTTTAGCAGGATGTTAAAAAGTAAGATTTGTCACTTGTGAGGAAAAAAAGTCTACATGAAAAAATTAGAAATAGTAAGAGATGAGCTTATACAGAACCTTATACCAAGGTGAGTAACTTGAAGACCACAGTATTTTTTTAAAAGCAACAAATAATAAGGCTACCTTCCCATGTATTAAAGGAGAATACACCTTTGCTTGTTTGTATATTTTTAAGTAATAATCTTTATGAAATACTTGTTTTTGGACCTGATAATGTTTAAGGAATTATTACAAATGTAGGAGCAGAAGTTATGTTGGTTGAAGTTTAACGTCACAGCTATGCATTGCACAAATTGCCCAGGGGGACAGTAAAGACAGCTAAGAAATAATTATAGTAACCACTTCCTTAAGAGCAGGCTCTATGGTTTTTCTGCATAAAATTAAGCCCTTCGTCAACTGTGGTCTCATGGGACCAGTTCATGTCCATAATAAAGGCTCATCAGAAAGCAATGATTTTGTTGAATACATATCTGACCCCTTATACATATTCAGCCCATGACTGTCGACATGGCTGCTACCGTATGTTCTATATCAATGAAAAAAATCCAAACTACTTGAACTATCATTAAATTTAATAAAATTTTATTGATAAATGATGTGTAAAGTACTATGTATAGTAATTCATTCTTAGTGTCTGGCACATGGTAAGGACTTTTAAGTGCTGAATAAAAGAATGGATGAATCCAAATTTATTGAGGAAAAACCATACAGTTAAGCAAGTACTGGGAATTAAGGAGTAACTTCTACATTAATACATGATTTGTAGGCATAAACGAATGCTTTAATGAAGTCTAATGTGTATTAAATATAGAGCACTGAAGTTTCATATAACTGCATTGATAATGCAAAATTCCATTTATACAGCTAATAATATATTAATCATATTTTCCCCTTGCCTGAATAACATAAGTATGAATACTTTAAATTAGAAATTTTAACATTTTCGGAAGCACCTTATTAAAAAGCATAAGAATCGACAGACTAAAGAAATAATTTGATACTTCAATTATAATATCTGTAACTAATGATCATAACTAAGAAATAAATTAAAGATAAATGAAGCAACATAGTATGCACAAAAACAAAAAATATTTACATGGACTCTTACCTGAATCCACTTATCTGGAATTGCCATGGCTAGTCGATAGTCAAAACCACCCCCTCCCTGGGAAATTGGAGAGCACAGAGCTGGCATTCCTGATACATCCTAAGACAGAGAACATCACTTCTTAATGATCAAACTTTTAGTGAATATTCTGACAGTAAAGCTCAGGCCAATAAGTGAAAACAATAACAGAGGCATATATTTTGGGGCTGCTTTGGTAACATGATTATAAAAGTAGGTAAAATTGTGATAGCACATTTCATTTCCCAACAAAACTTTTGCCGGCTATTTTCACTCCAGGCAAACTTGGATCTCATTAAGCTATTTTTTTCTTTTCTCCAGCATCACCTAGAGAACACAAAATAGTAAAACTATTATTGTTAAAACATAGTTTCTTATTTTGAAACTACCGTAAAACATTTTTATTAGTTTTGTTGCTTTCACCAAGCACAAAAATGCATGTGGCAGAAATCTGCTATATTTGTTCTTTCTGTATATAGCTCTGATAGGGAGTGTATTTTTTGAACACTAGCTTTTGATAAAATAAAATGTAGAGTTAGTACATTAAAAGTGAAACAATACAGTTGCTTTTACTATAGTAGCTTACGCTTAGAAGGGGTCTTTGAAATTAGGTAGGGATTATCTTCATTTAGCAAACACAGAAATAGGGGCTTATTAAGGTGAAGGATTTCTCAAGATAGAGAATTTTTTTTTTTTTTTTTTTTTTTTGAGACAGAGTTTTGCTCTTGTTGCCCAGGTTGGAGTGTAGTGACGTGATCTTGGCTTAATGAAACCTCCACATCCCAGGTTCAAGCAATTCTCCTGCCTCAGCTTCCCAAGTAGCTGGGATTACAGGCGCCCACCACCACTCCCGGCTAATATGTTTTGTATTTTTAGTAGAGATGGGGTTTCTCCATGTTGGCCAGGCTGGTCTCAAACTCCTGACCTCAAGTGATCCACCTGTCTCGACCTCCCAAAACCCTGGGATTACAGGCATTAGCTACCACACCTGGCCAAGATAGAGGATTATTAATGGTAGAGCTAGAATTCAGATATCAAGCTTTTTGACAGTATGTCCTTTCTACTCTTTTATGCCACCACTATACAATTAGTAATCCAATAATTAGTCAAATAAATAAAATTAATGTAACAAAATATATTATTAAGACAATGATAGGAAAATATGAGCTAAGTGCTATCAGTTCTAATTCCACAACATCTTTCAAGTAAGTCACTTTCTGTTGCTTCATTACCATAGCCACAATCTTATTTAACCTTCATTACTGCTGACCAAGACCATATCCAAATGGCAGTCCCCATTTCCACGTTCTCTTTATACTAACTGCTGCAAATTCATGTCTTATGAGAGACTCTGCTCCTATTACTGCCCTTCAATAGATTTCAATAACCAACAACAGAAAATTCAAATTCCTTAGCTTAGGATTCAATTCAACAATTACATATTAAGCATTCCCTATAAGATTTGCTATCCAATTAGCTGTTTCCCTACTCCCTGTTATTATTTAAGAACCATGAGGGCATGGGTTTATAATAGTTGGTCACTGATATACCACAAGAATCTAGAAGAGTTAAATAATACTTGGCACAAAGAGGTTATTCAGCAAATATTCATCGAGTGAATGAGTGAGGTGCTCTGAGGGATTAAAAAATAAGACATAATATCTGACTTTCTTAGATTCATAAACTAGGGCCTAAATACACATAAACATATTTATGGTTTATAAAGCAGAAAAAAGATGATCAGTAGAAAAGAAGCCATTTTAACAGTTCTGTTTATCAAAATATAAGTCACGTTTTCACAGACAGGATTGGATGAATATGTATTAAATATGAGGCACCATGTTAGGAACTAGAATTATAGACACAATGCCTTGTAAAAGAGTTTCAAAAGACCAAACTGTTAAGAATGACTGGTGATGGGCTGGTATTAAAGATCAAGATAAATTTTCTCAAGACAATATTAAGGCATGCTCTATATCCAGTCTCAGCGTTGTGTTAAGAAATAGAATCTGCTAAGAAAAACATATGGCCATCATGAAACCCAATCATCCCATAGACAGATTTTCTGGATAAACATAGAAATCAACCCTTTTGAAAAGCTTGAAACCTATATTTATCCCTCAGGCTTCTCAAAAAAAGTATCAAAGAACTGAAACTCACCAAATCATGGCATGCAATGAGATGCCATACCAATCATTCCTGATGATTGCTTCCTTACCTTTCTCTAGTTCTGTTTTCTTACACATTGTTACATTTATTTCCTATGATATAAATGCCTAATTTTAGTTGATCAGAGAGATGGATTTGAGACTGATCAAAACCTTCTTCTTCAGCAATAATCACTGTTTCAGTGATTGGCTTTCTGTGCAGCAAGCAGCAGGACCTAGGCGGAAGCCCTGACATTTAGGTAACAATCATATGGTCCTGATTTTTAAATCTGATTCCTAGAAAGCTGCCTCTTTGATGCATATGAGTTATTTGCAGCCCTCTTTTGAAAGTAGAAAGTTAGTGACAATTCTTTTAAAATTTTTAAGGAAAAAAAGGTAAATCATAAAGGTCATCAAAATAAACATACTCTAAATATAAAACAGTTGATGCCGAGTCATATGGTATATGAAAATGATTCTGTGTTTGGGATGAAATCAAAATAGTTCTAATTTTTTACTATCTAAAGAGCACTTATAACCATTCCAGAGGGAAAAAAATGCCTCAATCCAAAATGTTTTAATATAGAAAATATAATAATGTAAAATGGTAGATATATTTGAGCAAAATAAGGTTTCAATTTTTATAACTGTCATTATAAATAAATTCATATTTCTACTAAAGGAATTTATATAAAATTACATTGCTTATTCATTCAAATACATTCCTTTTCTTAAAAAAAAAAAAAGTTCATGGGGATCAATTCTACATTTTTAAGAGACTCCCATTAGACAGAAAAGTGAAGTATTGAAATTGAAGTAGTTTTCAATTTAAGTAGAATAAATTGAAGGCACATCTTGTTTTTTGTAAAATCTAAAATCAAGTAATATAAAGTAGGCTAAAGTCTCAAAGTTTCATCGGTAGAAACACTGATAATCAGAGCAAAGCTCCCTAGATGATGAAACTACTTTACTTGAAATGAATGGAAAGATCAATGTAACAATTTTAAGTTTCATGTATTAAATCATTGCTTCTTTTTCTTCAATACCCACTTTTGATTTGTGCTGTCATTAATTATTTGCAGTAATTTGTCATTTGTAATATCTCTGCTTCAGACTGCCATAAATATCATTGACAAAATAATTAATTTTTGATGTTTAACAAATAAAATTCAAATATACAGATGACAAAAGTTTAAAATACACTCTGATGTTAGAGATATTCAGCACAAAAAGTATTATCACAAGTATTAGCAAGATGTACTATGATCAAATGTAGGTAGAAAGGGACTATGAAATATTACTGGGTTTCTAAATTGTATGATAGGATGTTGTTTTTTTTTTAATTGTACATAAGAACAAGTTTCAGGAATTTAGGGCTACTGCTCTATTTCCAGAAAATACTTAGAAAGTAAAATGCCTGAACGGAATAAAACTATTCTCTATCCAAGCATCAAAATCGTAACATTTATAAAATTGTAGATTTCTGATTTTGAGAAAGGATGGATATAAAAACAGTCTATACAAAAAAACAAATATTACAGGAAGGAAACTTACTATTGCATTTCATGCCAACAAACTAAACACCAACAATGTAAAAATACACCTTAATTCTGACTCTTTATAACAATAGTCTTATTATTTTTATATGCCAACCACTATACTTTACATAGAAAAGTTTTAACATGCTAAATTCAATTTTAATAATAATTCCTAGTTAGAGAACTCAGAAAACCAGAGGGATTTTAGCACTAAATCTAAATTAGCATAAGCATTTAACAAACTTCTTAATTTATCACATTTATCATCAAGAGGGGAATTGTCAATTATGCATATATGGAATTATATCATTACAGTGCAGCTTTGGGACAGTTAATCATGAACCTTCAAGAATCATGAATAACTAGTGAACACTTGGCAATTTGAGAGCAATAACATAAACAAGAAAGGTAACCACATCAGAAAAAGAAAGGCTTCAGAGAAGCTTGCAGGCAGTGATCCATCGTATCTCTAATGATTGAGCCACGAAAGAAAAAAATAATAATAAATGGACAGAAACACATTAATATTCAATTCTTTTCTCTGCTGAAGGTCTCATGGTAGAATGCCCTGTCTACTGATTAGGACATTTAACATTCTAACCACTGGCATTTTCTTTTTAACAATAGAATGGTGACAAGTAATTAGTATACATTACCTCTTAATAGGGAAACAGTGAATTCTAAATAATGGGCCACCCATACAAGATAGCTGCACTATACTCATGGTAGAATTTCATTTACACAATTATTGACAACATGAGATTGATTAATCAAATATGTATGCTGACAAAATGCTATTAAAGGAGGTCAGAAGGTAAGACTTCACTATGGCTTTACCTCAGCAATTGTTATAGAATCTGGATACAATGTGTGAGTCAAATGATTTGCCAACATGAGGTAAGTCAAGGCATCTTCATCTACTTGTAGTCCGAAATATTCACTGTAATCACCTGAAAAACCTTGACCTTAGAAAAAGAAAATCAATACGGATTTTGTTAATAAGCAAGACTTAACTCTGCACGAATACATCCACCAATTAGTTTGTTTACATGAATTTTGTTTTTGTAGTAAAGTTTAATGATAACATATCCATCAGTAAATATACTGACTAGTTTAATGAAAACATATCCATCAGCAAATATACTGACTTAGAAAAGTACTACACGTCAACATTCAGAGTTCAATCTTGCAAATCAATTCTGTTTGATAAATGCACACACACAAGTAAAACAAAACACTTTAAAGATTTAATTTAACCAAATTATAAGGCAAAAAAAGTGAAATCAATACTAAAGAAAATTCTGAATATCAAATTTTCAATACATTTTCTGTCACATTAAGATGTTAATGTTAGCTTGTAATAGATCCCTTTGAGGTTAAGGAAAAGAAAACAGGAAAACCCTAATAAAATTGAGACATAATATTTATATTATTTCAAACATGTACTTGAATTTATGCAATACGGAGTTTCCTGTGATAAAGAGATTACATAGTCTCCAACTTTCTCCTACTTCCTCTTCTACCACCTCCTAATTTTAGTTAGTTACAGAATATTTCACTTACTGGGGTTATACCATTTACTTTCTATTCTTTCAGTAATTTACTCTTATTGTTATAATAAAATCAAATTTGTGCTCCATATCAGCCTTGTTTCCTGTTTCTCTATATCTAAGTTCTACTGATCTTTTTTTTCAGTTTTCTGGATTCTATCTCTGAGGAATATTTTCAATTATAATTACGGAAGTCTTATTCTTCAAGTTATTTCATGTTTATATTTCAGCAGCAATATAACTGCCCAGTTTCTCATTTTTGTTTGATACTGTCATTCTTTAATTTAAAAATATTTAATTGAGAAAAACTATGCATTCAAGGTTTCCAAGGTACTGATTTGATATAGGTAAACACTATGTACTGATTACTACACTCAAATTAACACATTAATCACCACCCATAGTTACCATTTGTGTGTGTGTGTGTGTGTGTGTGTGTGTGTGTGTGTGTGTGGTAAGGATATCTAAACTCTGCTCTCATCAAATACCAAGTAATATTATCAACTATGGTTACATTAGATTCCACATAGCTTATGCACCTTAAAACAAAAGTTTGTGACCTTTGACCAACACCTCTCCATTTCTTCCACTCCCCAGCCCCTGGCAATCATCATTCAAGTAGCAAATTTTTGAGTCACACTTTGTAAGACTTTTGTAGACATAGCTCCTGGCAATAGAATACTGAGTCCAATCACTTTTTTTTTTTTTTTTTAAATGCATGCAGGTAAACTGCAGGTAAATTCAACACCTCCTGATGAATCTGATGAATTTCTCTTTATTATTGAGTTTATAAATTAAATACTGTGTCTTGATATTAATTGGTTTATCTCAACTTTTCTGGTATTATATTTGATCTTTTGCTGTGCAGTTTCAGGGATTTTGTATGTTGCGCTCCCTCATTCCAAGGGAGACAAACATGTTAAGTAACTCAGAATATTTTTCTTTACCATTTCTCGGATTCTCCATCCATAAAAAGCACATCCCATATCTATAAACTTTGGTTCATTTCTCTAATACCACAAATCCCTGGAATATACCCCTCTCTCATGAGGGAGCTGCAGGGGCATTTAGGCATTTAGGAAAGGATTTTTCTTAACTTTTGCCATCCTCGCCTTTGTATACCATAAGTCAGCTTCCCCGAAACTGGAAAATAGATACCAGTGTAATCTGTTGTGTTTTACAGATTTGACTTCTTTCCTAGGAACATTTCAAGCAGGCAGCATCATGAGTAAGATCAAGCAGTAGCACATGTTGAATGTTTAGTTTCTGTTCTTGGCAGTCAATTTTCAAGATTTACATTCAAGTTTTTCACCCCCCCTTTTTTTTGACTGTTTATTGCTGGCGAATGCTTGGCTATGAAAAAATAATAATAAGTGGCCAGGTGCAGTGGCTCACACCTGTAATCCCAGCACTTTGAAAGGCCAAGGCGGTCGGATCACCTGAGGTCAGAAGTTAGAGACCAACCTGGCCAACATGGTGAAACCTCGTCTCTACTTAAAAAAAATAAAAATAAAAATAAATTACCCAGGCATGATGGCGGGTGTCTTGTAACCCTAACTATTCCAGAGCCTAAGGCAGGAAAATGGCTTGACCCAGAGAGACAGAGCTTGCAGTGAGCAGAGATCGTGCAATTGCACTCCAGCCTTGGCGACAAAACGAGACTGTCTTTAAAAAAAAAAAATAATAACAATAATTGTTCCCATGTCATCTATTGAGGGATTAGTATTCTGTGATTCCACTTTGTACAACTTTTAAACTGAGAGTCTGATGAATATTTTTAATTTTCAAATTAATGTATAATTTAATATTAACCAGGTGAATCTATAATTAAAATATATATTTTATTCAATGTGCAATATGTAAAAACCTATGCATTCACAACTGTTCTCACTTATTATTTTTAATTTTCATTAGAAGTGCTGTAGGGTTCACATCCTGAGGGATAAATGGCTTCCTCAAAAAAAATTTTAAGCCACACACTAATAACAGCATATGAAGTATATATATATATATAATTTTTTTTTTAGACAGAGTTTCACTCTTGTTGCCCAGGCTAGAGTGCAATGGTGCAATCTCAGCTCACCCCAACTTCCGCCTCCTGGGTTCAAGCATTTCTCCTGTCTCAGGCTCCAGAGTAGGTGGAACTACAGGCATGCACCACCACGCCTAGCTAATTTTTTGTATTTTTAGTAGAGATGGGGTTTCTCCTTGTTGGTGAGGCTGGTCTCAAACTCCTGACCTCAGGTGATCCACCCATCTTGGCCTCCCAAAGTGCTGGGATTATAGGCGTGAGCCACTGCACTCAGCCTTAAGTAGATATCTTTCAAAGGAAATTACTATCTTTTGCTTACTTATAAAACGTACTTAATACTGTACCACTTGTCAAAATTGGGTAATAAATTACTGCAGAGAAGGCATACATAATAGAACTAATAAAAATCAAGACACCAGCAATGGTCATTGAAGCTTCTGCAATTAACTCCAAACCTGATTATGATCGTCCAGTACAAAAAAAAAAAAAAAAAAAGAAAAAGAAATCAAATCATTAGTTACGTCTGTAATATATCAGGTCACCTACCCATTCCATGGTGATGGTAAAGCATGGATGTAACACCATCAAAACGAAACCCATCAAAGCAATACTCTTCCAACCACCATCTTATGTTTGACAGAAGAAACCTTAAAACTTCCCAGCTAAGATAGAAAAGAAATATATATATTAAGCAAATGTAAACAGCGTTTTGTTTCATTGTTATAAATGTTTGCTATTAACTAAAATTATAAGGCTCTATCTCAAGAATCATGATGTTCAAGAAACATAACATATGTAAAAACCAGAAAACTACTAACAAGTATCTATCTCATTTGGTTGATGAAACTCATTCTAAAAGGAAAAATTAATATTTTTTGTTCAAAAAAATCACTTAATATCTAAGCAAATTTAGGGAAAAAATTGTTTAACATGAACTCCAAAATCAGGAACGCTGTCTTATTCAATGCTGTGTTCCCAGCAACCAAAGAAGTGATGACTACATAGTAGTGCTCAAAAAAAGCAAAAGAATAAACTCTATTATCCATCCCTGAATTTCTAAAAAGCCTTTTCTTGTAATATAACCATAGTTATGTGATTTTTCTCCTTTCAGAAAATGCATTTTCATTATTGGTGGAAAAATGTAATTTCAATGACTTTGCTTAAAATATATCCTCATGCTACAATTTCAAACAGATATGATTCAGAATTTTTAAAAAAAGAAAATCAACCACATGGTTAGCAGTATTACATTGACTAAACTGTTGTTTTGTGGAGGTAAAAAAAGAAAACCTAATTACCAAAAACCACATATGAATAAAGTACAAAGTTTTACGAGTTAAAGAGTCCCACATCCATAAAAACAGAAGAAAAACAAAGAAAACGTATAACTCAATTAAAAGCACCACACGAAACAAGTCTGTTTTGGACAACTGAAAATAAAGCATCATCAATTAGTGTTTTCTTTAGTCATATTGTTATGGTTGAGTTCTCTCTCTTATTATAACTGTAGTTTTAAGACTTTAATACCTCATTTAGTTTAATGGCAAAGCTCTTTAATAGTGTACATAAATCTTTAGCCCAGTTGAAATTTATGTATTTTTAAAACCTTCCATATATGAAAGAGCAATCTGACATAAATGAAGATTAAGTCATCAAAGTTAACTTCAGAATTGTAAATCCAAACTTTGGGGAAAGATGAGTGTTGTTAGTAATTAACTGTTTTAAATAAGTTATTTTGACTTTTGAAAACTTACTAAATTAAAAAAAAAAAAAGTAAAGAAATCCAAGCAATCTAGTAGATATAAAAAGGAGTCGGGAGGTTAAGACTTTAAGGTTAAGCAACGTTGAAGGTAATATTTCCTTATGTTTCTATTAATGCACATTCATATAGCTTAAGGGGGGAAATCCTGTTTAACAAGAAAAATGAATAGAAACAAAGAGATATTCTTGAACTGTATAAGATCAAAATCACTCGATTTTGCATAGGAGATCAATTACTATATTGTTTATAGTTTTCTTATAATTAACAAATTTTATTTTTTAGAGTTTTGGATTCACAACAAAATTGAAAGGAAAGTACAGAGTTCCCTGACCCCAAACATATATCTGTATTTTATAACAAGTTTGGTATATGAGAATTTCAGAAAAACTTGAATAAAATTGCATACAAATAATCATTTGAAAATAATTTTTTGAAAATAATATATTTTTATAAGTAAAGGATAAAATAAATGAATTATATTGCAATTCAATGAAAAACAGAAGAGGGAAATCATGTAACTTGATCACTGGAAAGAAAGAATTGCCTAGTGTGACAGATGTTATTAAAGGTCAAGGTAGTAAAAGTCCTATTGATTTCTTTTACCACAATATTTAATCTATTCTATTCTTGACCAAATGAGGAAATAAACTGTGTTTAAAATATTAAAAGAAAAGGACACATTTGGGAATAACTATATTAGTAGACAGATTCTTGGCATGTATGAACAACAACAAAAATTCCTGTGATAGAAAAGAAACAACAGTGACAAAGGAGCATATAATTAAAAAGTTCTCATGGGTTAAAAAATGCATTCTATTCTCAGATCTCTGAAATATTCTTACACACTGTCTAAAAAAAAGACAGTCTGTTAAAAACTACTACAAGATTAAAGTGATAGATCAAATTTCTAGTGCTTTTAAATTTATTTTATATTTTATGAATCATTGATGAAATGAAAAACAAAATTTGATGACAGTAAATTATCTAGAACAAAATAGTAAAGAACCGAAATCTAGAAAAGTTTTATTTTTTAACCAAATATCAGGAAATGGATTTTTAAAAAAAAGCCAAATATAAAATTTTAAAGTTAGTAGCTGTAAGTGGAAAGCCAAAGTTAAAAGTATTAATTCTCTGGCTAAATAGATTTTCTAAAACTAGATTATTAGTATCAGTTATGTAAAAATAACTAGTCCTATAAGGGTAGCATTTTATAAATAACTATCTTTTTTGTGTAAGAAAAAATGAACTGCCAGTGTCTAAGGATAGTAGTCTTAGTTACGCTATATTAAATGTTCTGCACAAAAGCACAACCTTTTCATATATAATTATAAAATGCTTAGTATACATTACTGGAAAGAAAAAATTCTTCCCAAATCATTTTGTCTCAGAGGTACCCAGATCTCAAAAGTAAGTGGAAGATTCTTAAATATACATTAAAAATTCAAGTAGGTAAGGACATCCCGCAGAGGTACCCTGTTGTACACCCTACCTTCCAGGAGTCACATGGACCATGGAAAGGATAATCTCATACAGGAAGGAACTAGTTCACTAAATCTAAGATTTGTCTTTGAAACAGAACAAGCTTCAGGAATACATCACCAGTGAAAATACTGATTTCTGAAAGATGTTCAATATTATTTCTCCTCTCATAATTTCCAAATTCAAAACTCATAAATTCAATTTTTCCTTTTTTGGGGTGTTGAGAGAAAGAGGAGTTATGAAGTGTTCCAGACTAAGACTGAATTAGAAGTACTCCTCAATGTGCCCTCTAGTAATATATGAATCGAATCACCTGAACCGAAAGGTTTGTATGAAACCTTTGAAAATGGGTATGAAAATGTCTGGCAAAAAGTACAATAAAAAGGCAATTTACTTTTTCTACCTCAAAATGTCATCAAACAACCCATAATACAGTTGATATATCCAATTTATTAGAATCTCATAAAAATATACAGCAGAATTTGAGACACAGTTTTACTTTGGTGCGTTTCAACTTAGATTACTCCAGTGGCATATAGCTTTCAAAGCCTGTCCTTACAAACTACTTACTAGGAGCCTAATTTCTGAAAAATTGGAGGAGCTAGATGCTAACTTCTAGAAGGTGATGCCAAAAATGTGTATATACCTCATGGGTCACAATGAGTGTGTTTAAGAAGTAACCCATTTTAGTTCTTAGTTTATACCTTAAACTAATTAACACATATATTAGAACCTAGCACTGTGTCATTCACATTGCACATAGTCAATTGATTAACGCACTCCCAATTTATTTTTTGAAGCAAAAACAAAATATCTAGAATGCAGCAAAAAATAATGAAATGTAATTGACTTTCCTATGAATCATAAACCACTAAAAAATGTTTAAATCAAAGATGCCTAAAATAGAAACTAAATGCATCGATGGATAATACATACATTTAAGGGTTCTGGCAATCAAACTAATCATGATTCTAATTGGCTTAGATGTCTGAAATATTCAACCTGTAATCAAGTAACAAGGATTTATTAAAGAAATTTTGTCACACACAGATAATTCCAATATTAAGATTTTTAAGAAATATCCTTAAAATCAAAAGCTGCTGATTGTCTCACATTCTGCCAATAATCTTTATAATGAAATAAAATATAGACAAATTTTCTCAGTGAGCAACTATAATCATATATAACGACATTTATTTAATGAAGTTACATTTTGTAATCCAAGCTTATTTGCTAAAGTTCTATTTATTTGTGGTCCAGAAAAACCTCTGAGACTTTCAAAATTTGCAACTTAGTTCACTGGATGGTACTAAACCTATTAATATTGTATATTGATAAATAAGAGACATTACTAAACAGTGACTAAATATAAAAAAAATAAAAAATAAAAAGGAAAAAATCATGTTCCTCTTAGATATTCCATAGGTTTTTAGGCTGAATGAATACTAAACAGTACAACATAAAACAACAAATCAAAAACCTCATGTTTTAAGCTATGCATTTCAATTGAGGCAGTAGATTGTGAGAAAAAATGAGAAAGGTATGGAATGCCAAAAAAATAAAAATAAATAAAAATAAAGCCTTAAATGAAAATGAAAATGACATATTTTTAGGAAGATATTCTAAAACATCACTATATATATATATATATACATATAATTGCATTTTAGGTGCTGGGGTACATGTAAAGAACATGGAGGATTGTTGCATAGGCACATACATGGCAATGTGGTTTGCTGTCTCCATCTCCATCACCTATATCTGGCATTTTTCCCCATGGTATCCCTCCCCAACTCCCTACCCACTGCTGTCCCTCCCCTAGTCCCCCACCACAGACCTCAGTGTGTGATGCTCCCCTCTCTGTGTCCATGTGTTCTGATTGTTCAACACCAGCCTATGAGTGAGAACATGCAGTATTTGATTTTCTTTTCTTGTGTCAGTTTGCTAAGAGTGATGGCTTCCAGGTTCATCAATGTCTCTACAAAGGACATGAACTCATCGTTTTTTATGGCTGCATAGTATTCCATGGTGTATATGTGCCACATTTTCCCTATCCAGTCTATCATCAGTGGGCATTTGGATTGGTAAAATGTCACTGTTTAATAACAGGTAACATCTAACTACCTGGTTGACTTTAAAAAATAAAATAATTCATCAATCAACTTAATTTTAATTAAATTAACCAACAATTAAAAATAAAATTGTTTTGCTTATAATTTATATAAATTATAGTACAAACTCAGCTAATTGGAATTAAGAGAAAATTTGAAATGATCAAAAAGTAATCTAATACTAGATAACAGTTTCATCAATAATAAAATATATCTGGATTTTAGACACTGAGAATTATATAGAAGCTATTGTGCATATTAATTTCAAATACTATTAGGTAATGAGTAGCACAAAACTCCAGTGAACAAATTGGTTATTCAACTACTAAAAATCTGTAATAACAGAAACTTCAGAATGTAATTATGGTTTTGAAGTTTTCAATATCACATAATTTTCTGGATTTTATTATGTGCAACTTTATTTTATATAAATTAATATGTTGTTTAATTAGATTATATCCACTGAGACCCAGTTACATATATCCATTAAGAAAATAAGTGTTTTCTTTCCCATAAGGCCTAAATTGTACTTAGCATATTTAAATTAAATACTTCATTAAAATTAACTCTATTTGTATTATATATCATTCCAATCAGGTATTCTCTGGGAAATAAGTAGAAAAGGATGATATGGTGCTTTCAAAGGCTAAATGATTCCAATTAGCTTTTTACAATAAAATAAAATACTTGAGAAATTTTCAAGTCTTGTTCTTTTCTAATTTTACTTATATTATTAAGATTGGTTATCTATGAAGTAAGATTAGGAAAAGGCAAACCTGAAGTGTCTGTGACTGTGAGTGTATGCACATAATGAGTGGAGAGAGAGAGAGAGAGAATGTGTGTGTGTGTGTGTGTTTATTTGTAGGAATTGACAACTGACAGCAGTGAAAACAAAAGTGAATGCTAATGGTCTGATTGGATGGAAAGAGACAAATGTAAAAGAACAAATAACCCCCTCTAATAGAGCACACCTATACAAACCTAGAGAGGATAGCCTACATGCCTAGGCTATATGCTATATAGTCTATTGCTCCTAGGCTATAAACCTATATAACATGCCACTGTATTTAATATTGGAGGCAAATGTAATGCAATGCTAAGTATTTGTGTATCTAAGGAGAAAAGGTACAGTAAAACACAGCATTGTAATCTTATGAGATAACCATCTTTTATGTGGTTGCTTGTTAAAATGTTATGTGGTACATGACTGTACATACATATAGACACAGGTATATACATACACACACCCATGTTTTCCAAACAAGTTTAAAAAATCCCACCTTATCTATAAAATAAAGCTAATGACTAGCTGAAATCAAAATAAGTGACAGTGACTTGTACATATGTAATATACATCATGACAAAAATATTAATACCATAATTGGCAATCAGCTTTTAAAGAGCTTATTTTAAAGATAAAAGTTTGAAGAAGTTAACAAGGAATATACTCTTTTTAAAAACTTTTTCCCTTCTGGATTATTTCTAATAAATTAACCAGGATATTTAAATAAACTACTATAATAATTTTATAATTGAAAAAATACATTCCTCAACTTGATAATTTCCCGTTATCTCACTTAAATTTGTAATTATATGTATATATTTATTTACTTATTTTTAGCCAGTTAGGCCTGAGCCATGGTGTCTGGCTTTAATGAGTATCAAAAGTAAATTAGAATAAAAATCTTACACAAACATAAAGGATCTGGGAACTAGTTTTTGTTCCCATCTGAAATAATTATTTTACAGACTACTGACTTTACATACCCTGTAACAGGACTTTCAGTCACTATCATCTCAGAATGATATGTTAGGACAATATTCAAGGAAAACCATATTACAATGTATATAAAGATGTAGATATTTAAGATAATATTACAGTAGTTATTTTGAAGATGCAACAATGTACTTTGAGACCAAAAATGGATAAGAATTTGAGAGAGGAGGAAAACTGGAAAAAACTAGCTGTACAGCGATTGAGGGAGGGCAAGCTGAAAATATACATGTGCCTAGCTCTTCAAAAAATGAATGGTGTGTGTGTGTGCATGCATTCATGTGTGTGTGTTTTAGGAGTGACAAATTAAGGAAAATATACAGGGTCTGCTATTGATTCTATTTAAATTTCAAATATCACTTGTCAATGGTATTCAAATTTGCACTAGCTTTGTTGAATAATATATGTTTGTAATTGTATTTGGATACATTCTCACAAGCAAAATGCAAAAGGAGCTAGTTTTCATTAGGCTGACTGGAGTGGACCAAAATAGAAAGGAAGAATGTGATATTACATAGAAAAGAAAAAGGAATTCAAAGTCACCAAAGCGTCTCCTAGCTTTCAGACACCCCATATTATATATCCTCATTTAATAAGGCTGTGATATGGTATTCTGTGGTTTGGGAAACTGAAATTTAGAAAAGTTAAAAAATAGTGTACACGTCACTCAAGTAATTGGAACAGGTGCAACTCAACCTTTTGAATCTGAAACCACACCTCTTAATTACAATTTTATATTCTATATTCAGCATGACTACATTAAAAATTATTTCTTGTTTTTGGCAATTTCCCTGGTACAACATTTTTTAAACCTTGTAATTCCCACATATCCATAATTTTAATATGTGGTCATACTAGTTGTATTAGTTAATCTTCTCTAAGGCTTGGTTTCCCACAACGTAAAATGGCAGATATTTCTGCACCCTCCTGAATGGAGATTAAATGAAATGGATATAACATCATGGCAGTGTTTGATATAGTGCCAATCAATGAGAGTTCCTACTAAATAATAAACACAGTTTGAATATTTGTTTAAATATTACATACAAATTGCATTTATGGCTATATCAGTGTGTTCTATTAGTTGTGATTTTTTACACTGAAATAAATCATAAAGATAAGCATGTTTTAGCTAATATCAAAGCTAAATAATCCTTTTTTAAAATTCAGCATTTATTTTTCCTAGAGTTGTATTTTATTTACCTATTTGTACACTGAAAATGCATTTCTTAAGTACCTGCTTTGTACCAGGCACAATGCCAGGTGCTGGGTACAAAGCCATGAATAGCAAATAGAAAACATCAATTTGTGTGGAGTTTAGAGTTTAACAGGAGAAACAGACATGTTACAACTACTAACACAAACACATTTAATTACAATAGTAATTAATAACACAAATAATAAATACGGTGGTATGAGGCTGTATTGAGAGAAAAACAGTTAATCTATTCTGAGGAAGTGAAGTAAGATTCTCAGAAAGCGATAGTGAAAGCTGAAGCCCATATATGACACTCATTCAAAGTTATTGGAAATAACTTTACATTAGTTCAGAAAAGCCCCCAATCCACTTTTGACAGGCACTGCAGGAATATATTTTTATTACATACTATCAGTTCACTAGTATAGTCTTTAATATAGGACTTCCTTTAAAGACAGATTCAACATGGTCAACAAAATTAGATGTTATGGAAAGGCATCTATTAAATTAATCATCTTAGTTCAAGCTCCTATATCAAATTGTCATAGACAGGGTAGATTATAGACAACAGAAACTTATTCCTCATAGTTCCAGAGGATGGAAGTCCAAAATCAGGGTGCCAGCATGGTCAGATTCTGGTGCCCACTCGTCACTGTATCTGCACATGGTAGAAAGAGAGTGAGGAAGCTCTCTGGGGTCCCTTTTCTAAGGGCACTAACCCATTCAGAGTGTGAAGCCCTCCCAAAGGCCCCACCTCCTAATATCACCACCTTAGAGATTGGAATTCCAACATACAAATTTCAGAGGGATAGAAATATTCAGAAACAAAAGGAAGAGAGAAAGAAGAAATAATAAAATAATATTTTTCTGTATGTGTTAATTTTATGTGACTGACACCCCACATAGTGCTTAACTATTCTTTCTTGTTTTAATCACATTTCTCCAGAATTTTTCTATTTAAAGAATACTTTTGAGACAGTCCTTCCTGCAGCATACATATCCAGAACTTCCCACTTGATACTCCTTCTGTACCAAGTCTCACCTTTTCTTGGCTGACTCATGCCCCAATTCTTGTCCTCCTCAACTCATACTCTGCTCGCTCTCTGCTTTGAGAATGTGACCTTTTCCTCCTTACTCCCTGTCGCTCCTCAATCTCTAAACTAGCTCTCCATATGGCCTCTGATTCTTATTCCTTCCTTTTTCCTCTTCTAACCTGTTCTCCTCTCTCCCCTTCCTCTTTCTTAGCTGCTGTTCCTTCTTACTTTTGATTGCAGAAGCAAAAGTAAAAGCCTGTCAAACTATAGTAGCAATTTCTTATAATTCATTAAATATACACATTCATATACAATTTTGCAAAAATAAAGATATCAGGTACTCTGATTTGATTAATTTTGTGAGAAAATTATGTCATACTTCACTTAATGAAAATTAAGCATTTATAATATACAATGAAATAACACTGAATTGGGAGTCAAGAAAATTATGTTCTAGCCAATTTTGCAAAAAATCAGTATATTAGCTCATAATCTCTCTGAACATCAGTGTGATAATTTTTTTAAAGAGGGTACTAGATTATTTGCTCTTCATCTTACATATTTTTTATTTTATTTTATTTTATTTTATTTTAATTATTTTATGACACAGTCTCTCTCTGTTGCCTAGGTTGGAGTGCAGTGGCGCGATCTTGGCTTACTCCAACCTTCACCTCCCGGGTTCAAGAGATTCTCTTGCCTCAGCCTTTTGAGTAGCTGGGATTACAAGTGCTCCCCACCATACCCAGCTATTTTTTTTGTGTTTTTAGTAGAGACGGGGTTTCACCATATTGGCCAGGCTGGTATTGAACTCCTGACTTCAATACCTGCCTCAGTCGCCCAAAGTGTTGGGATTAGAGGCATGAACCACTGTGCCCAGCCTATAAATTTAAATTTAAAGATTAATTCAAGATCAACATTTCTGAGTTTTAGCATACAGGCTAAATAATTAGAATGATTTCACTATATTCTACTAGAACACAGATACACAGGTTTATGACATCAAATGTGCCTTAGACAACAATAGACTAACAGCCTGAAAAAAATGACATCCACACTCAAAAATATTATAAAACCAAAACCAACCAGCACCACATTCCACAATCCCAACAGAAAGCCCAGCACAAGGTTCACAAGATCTCCTTGTTTCTTACATTAATGCCATGTGAGAGACAACAAAGAGAAAAACTGGTTCGTGCAAGTTAAGGCCTGTTTTCCCAATTTAATCATAAATTATTGTCTAAATGTTAAGAACCGTATCTTACATCTTTCCTTTATATTAGCTTTAAAAAACTGACTAGACCTAAATTAATAAGGTATATAGAAAGCAAGCTAAGACACCCACATAATAAAATATTAACCTTTTTTTTTTTTGGGAGAGAGTCTCACTTTCTTCCCAGGCTGATGTGCAGTGTCACCATCTCAACTCACTGCAGCCTGGACCTACTGGGATCAAGCTACCCTCCCACCTCAGACCCCAGATAGCTGGGATGACAGGGGTGCACCACCATGCCAGGTTAATTTTTGTATTTTTGTAGACACAGGGTTTTGTCATGTTGCTTAGCCTAGTCTTGAACACCTGAGCTCAAGCAATCTGCCCACCTTGGCCTCCCAAATTGCTGGGATTAACTTATCTTTTAAATCCAACATTAACTCTGAAGCAGTAAAACAAATTGAAAAGTAATATATAAAGTTAAATACTGTTTTCATAGTCATTGGTAATGGAACTGACAAGAACAACAAAACTCTTTACTTCACTAAAATAAAGGCACATAAGCAATGCTTATGATACTTTTTGGAAAGTTACAATAGTGGTATTTTCATGAGAAAACTAAATAAGAAGTTATTTAATTGAAATGTTCAAATAAAAGATTTTTGTCTTATTTCCTTCCTTTCACCGCCCCGACAGTTTACAATTTCTCTTTAGAGACATGTTACAACGTGTTTAACACTATAAGTAAAATCATTAAACTCTTCACCAATCATCTTTCCTCATTGTTTATTAGAGGTTTTTACACACATGGGCATTCATGCAAACACATACCTCAAATTTTTAAAAAATCTGAAGAGAAATATGGCCAGCCTCTAGTGAGAGTAAGTTCATATTGGCCTGAATGTATGGCCTACATTGGAATAAAAATGCTTATGATTAAATATTGAAAATTTCCCCAAATGTAATATAAATCTCTGGTGATGACAACAAAAGGAAGAAATCACAAAAACATCAGTATCCTTAAGGAATCATCAGCTTCTTTTTGTTTGCTCCAGTTATAAATTTTGCATTTGCACATTGCTGCCTAGATTTTCAAAGGGTTCTGCAATGATTAATTTAACAATCTACCCATATTGCTGTGATACAACCAAAAACTTATATATATATATATATATATATATATATATATATATAATTTATAAGATCTGTATCACAGATAAATTAGTGGCCAAAATAGGACTTCCATCATCCAGATATGTTATTAATGCAGAAATGGGCAAATGTCACCAAAATAGGACTACTTAAAAACATACTTCTCAAGCTTGTGTGCTTTACCTCTAAAGATATAAGGAAATACAGAAAATGGTGCATATTTATGACAGTCAATTTGACCTGATTATTTGACAGTGAGAAATGAATATGTAAAAATTCTAATAGTTGCAAATATACATTGAATGTTTACCAAATAAATGGCAGACCTTGTACTGAGGGCTTTGCATGAATTATTTCATGTAATTCCCACAACGACCCTCAAAGGTGCACATTATAATAGAGGTTGGCACACTTTTTTGTACAGAGCTAGAAAAAAATATTTTAGACTTCATGGTCACGTAAGGTCTCACTCAATATTGCATGAATCAACTCAGTTGTGGTAGGGAGAAAGAGCATATAGGCAATATGTAAACGAATGGATGTGGCTTTATTTCAATAAAACATTATTTACAAAAACAGGCAGCAGGCACATTTGGCCCACAAGCAATACTGCTATAGACCCCTGCAATTAAAATTCTCATTTTACCACTGTTAGCATGTAACGTTCATATGGTCACACAGCTGGCCAAAGAACTCAGGTCTCTTATTGCAGAATCAAAGCTGCTAACTACTACATATATCTGCTGCTTGATGGCAATTTTAAGAGCTATTCTATGGTAAAAGAAAGACAAATATATTCTAGAGTTAAAGGCAAACTGATATATTTATAAAAGACAAAACAATATATTACCAGAAACTTTGCATTTGCAATGCTAGTGATGCAGACTCTAGGAAATAGAAGTCTATGCTCCCAAAATATCAAAATATATAAAATTTAGAGAATTTAGTCTATGCTTTAAAAATGAGCTTTCTTTAAAAAGTTACATACTTTGCGAAGCCCCATGGAATGTTTTAGGGTTCTTCGTCATATATAATGACACAGGATGAATGGCCAAAACCATGAGCCAGGTGCTATACATTGTCATGAATGTCCATGTCCATTGCAAATGTACGGTGTATGGCCAGACTGAGAATAATGATTTATGCTCAGGCGAAAATCCTGCCAAGGCAGGAAGACCCTGCAGTATTTAACAAGGTCTCACCTCGCTTGGAATAAAATCCAGTTCACAATCCTGGTTACACGTCCAGCTACGCACCAGCTATAGTGCCCTTTTTTTCTGTTCTTGAAGCACAGAGAAGCTCATTTTAGCCATAAGTACATCTTATCAGCTATTCTCTCTGCCTAGAATTCCCTACCCTTGAGTCAGACCCCAGCCCAAATGTCAATCAGATTTCACACAAATATGCTCTTTTAGAGGACTTCTCTGGACACCCAGTTACTCTGCCAACAGTATCACTCCAAGTTATGTTTTGTTTAGCATTTATGTGATATTATGATCTTTTATTGGTTTATTATTATTAACTTATGTGCTATTATATAGCATTTTTAAAATTCATTATCCACCTTCCTCAATATAATAAATCTATGCTGTAGAAGTATAGATGTCATGTTTATTTAGTTGCTGATGTATTCCCAAAGCCTAGCAGCTTGTCTGGTGCTCAGAAACTCCACAGTAAATATTTGGGAAATGAATAAGACATATTATGTTTTGCAGGCTACACCATATTGCCATTTATGGTTTTATTCACTTTATTTTGGTGAATCATGCACAGAAAAGAAAAAGTTGCTCAGACCTCACATACTTCATTTAAAATTCACAGTGTCTTGTTATTTTATTTAAAAAAGTAGAAACATTAGTTTTCTTTTTATAACTGATAGTTGTTGGCTGTCTAAAAATGAGAGTGAGGTGGGGAGGAAACTATTCTTTAAGCTTTTCATAAAGTGTACTTAAAAAGTAAATATGGCAAGGCCAGGCACGATGGCTCACACCTGTAATCCCAGCACTTTGGGAGACTGAGGCGGGTGGATCACAAGGCCAGGGGATCAGGACCATCATGGCTAATATAGTGAAACCTCATCTCTACTAAAAATACAAAAATTAGTTGGGCATGGTGGTGTGCACCTGTAATTCTAGCTACTCGGGAGACTGAGACAGGAGAATCACTTGAACCCAGGAATCAGGGGTTGCAGTGAGTCAAGATTGTGCCACTACATTACAGCCTTGCAACAGAGCTAGACTCCATCTCAGAAACAACAACAACAACAACAACAACAACAACAAAAATAAGTATGGCAATTAATTCTGCTAATTATTATTTTAATTTAAAATGGATGTATTTTAGTCTTTAATTTCTTCTGCATACTTACCCTGTTTATGTAATTTTGTCAAAATGTTTTCCCAGTTTAAAAATCATTTTATTTGACCTTAGTCAAGTCTAAAATGTCATCCATTTTGCAACTGATAATTATTTCTTTTTTCTTAAATCTTTTCTAATTGAATTTCCCAAAACTTAAGCTTTATTTTAATTCAACGTTTGTTTTAGAATTTTTATCATTTATTACTTTTTTGTATTTGTTATTAATTTCTAAATTTTATTGTAGGACAGGATAAAAAGTATAGATAAATGAAGATCACAGATAAGAAGAGCCAAGTTTACATAAGAAATGTTAGGCTCCTGTTCATCTATGATTAATTGTGTATTAGTCCCACAAGTCCCTTAAACTAAATCTACTTTTACCAAAATTCATGCTGTTGAAAGCCACTAAATTGGATACTCACTGAATCTGATGTTCTCTTTCAGAATGTCAGCACGTCACTATTCATATAACCATCAAGGGTTTTCTGAGTCAGTGTTCAACTTTCCAATGCCAAACCACTGATTTCCAAAAAGAGGGAATATGTAACCTCAATCCTACCACCTCCTCCTCTGTAATCTCTGCTTATGAGCTATGCCATATGTCAGTACCTTTGCACAAAGAAAGAAAGGGGAGGTACCATCTAGTTAAATCCACTGTGCTTCTTCCATTGAAAACCATTCTTGAGAAGTGTTTTAAGAAATATAAATTCTGAACGTTATTATTTGATTAAATCAGGCATTTAGGAAAGCTGCTTATATGTGCAACACTATCTTTCTCCTTTTCAGAAAAGCCCTCCTAAACTACATTTTCAAAACCTCTTTCAACCTTCACTAAAGGTCACGGAATACATTTGTGATATTTGCTATTTCACTGACATGTAGAACTGTCATTGTAAACACTTCCCACAACATTATTCAATGACCCCCAAACAATGCATTACATGCGATAATAACTGTCAGTTATGATATATCTGTTAACTTCTTAAGATGATTTCCTCTCCATTTTGGCTGCTAGGAGTCTGTATGCTGAGATAAAGAAGAGAAAACTACCTTTTATTGGGAATCCATAATGTGTCCAGTGTTTTATCTATATAATCATATTTAATTTTCTCATTACACTTTTGGTAGGGTAGAGGGGAGGCAAAACCTTTACCTTTAACTGCTTAGGGTCTCCAGCTGGGTCTAAGAATTAGATTGACATAAGACAGATTAGTAGGAGAAAACCACACAAATTTATGTAAAATAAGAGCCTTCATAAGGAAATGTTGACTCAAAGAAGTAGCAAAATCTGAATGTTTACATGCTGGGTTGAAGGAAGAATAATAAATATGGAAAAGTAGCAAAACAAGTAGAGTTATTTTTAACGAGGTCTGTTTGTGCAGAATCCTCTAGTCCCACCTCTGGTGATGAGAACATTTCTTTCCTCCTGGCATTGGGAGAGCAGCTCTTACATAGGAGTTACATCTGCTTTCAGGAAGAAAAAGGGAGAATGAAAGTGTCCTTCTTGCGCCTGTTTTTCAAGTGCCTTTAACTGAAATCTCAAACCCAGTAATATGCCAACATGGCCAATTTTAAGGTGACGTATCCTGAGCCCCTTTAAGGGGTTATTATCCTCAAACTACTGAGGAGGAAACCTAAACAGATGTTAAGTAATTTTCCAAAATCACTTGGGCAAACAAGTGAAGGACTGGAATACTGGTCTACATCTGTCTGTCTCTCTACCCCCAAAAACACTGCTCAAAGATAAAAAAAACTTTGAAGTCAGATTTTACTCTCAGACACAGAAAATATACCAATGATTAGAGATAAATACATTCCTATACTTCTAAAATCTTATTTTCTAATGTTTTCTTCCTAGGGTTTTTGTTTTGTTTTTGCTTTCTTGCTTTCTTTTGTTATTTTGCTTGTTACTGATATATTAGTGAAGTTAAAGCTTTGGATGTTGCCATGAGCAGCTCAGGGACTTCATGGCAATTCTCCTAAACTTGTGTTTTCTGGAGCCCACTTATTCACAAATGCTGTCTTTTGATTTATTTGTTACTTTTACAATATGTTTTATTGTTGATATTGTTGGTTGCGAATGGTCAAACCTACTTTGGAAAGAACTGCATTATTAGATAATTTTAGTGCAGATGTTAGAGATTGTAAACATATAAACTGCTCACAATAGAGCTCAAATTTGGCACTCAGACTTGTTACTAACATAAAAATGTGATTCAAATTTATTCACAACCAGTTACATGAGGGATAAATGAGGAAAAAAGATTAAAAGGGCATTAAAAATCAATAAAGATATAAATGTGAGCAAATAATGCAATAGGCACAGAATCATGTGAAAGTGTCAAGAAAATAATGGATTACACAAACATTCGCATTGCTCTAAAGTATAAGTCTTCTCAAAATTATCTTACTTTTCCAACTATTATGATGCCATAGTTTGGCCCATTGGTTCAAATTTTAACCTCTTCCCTAGAGCAATAGCAGTACTAAGTCAGCAACTCCCCTTATCATCATCCAAGGATACATAGCATGTTAATCAATGAATTATTTTAAGAATGCTTTGTTTTACAGACACTTGCAGTTTTACAATAAACTGTAAAGCATCTCTTTTAAAGTTGAAACAGAACTAAGTAGTTGAAGACAAATATATTCTCATGAATAAAATTTTGTTCATGTTCATAGACAAAAGCTCTACATTTGTTTCTCATAATCCATAAACACTTTATAAGAAAGGACCTCTTTGAAGGTTGATTATATTATTAAAACAGGAAAGAGAACATAATTTTTGAGAAATTGGGGGTGGCACATATATTTCTAATGTGGCTTCTGAGAGACAAAGTTTGAATATGGCCCAGGAACTTCAGAGGCACTGTCATCACAATGGCTGGCAGAAACAAAAATGCAACAGCTCTCTGAAGCTCCAAGGCTTGTGGTAACACCTGTGACTGCAGGTGGCTCTACTTGAAAAGAGCTGCACCACTTTCCTCTTCAATGGTGGGCACTGTGTTCCACAGTGGGTCAGAGGTGACCAGGGTGCTTTCAAGTTTAGTTTTATAATTTTGAAGAACTGGATTGTGAACACTGACAAATTCCCAATTTAGCCCCTTAAAAACATGAAAGTGGTCTGCATTCCCTCCTTTAACATAAACCTTCATTCACTAACTACAGCAGGAGATTTAATCTAGTGACCTTCTTTTGAAATCCAATTTAAATTAAATGATTGATTTTGAGATTTTGCCAGACATATACTGAGGCTTAAAAAAAAAAAAAAAGTAATCTTCGTAGTACTCTCAATGGAGATTAAATCAGGTTAGAAAAAAAAAAAAAAAACCACATTGTCACTAAAGAGTGATTTTTTTTCCCTGCTATCTTGTATAGAAATTATTTTTAAGAGTCTAGAAGACAGAACAGCACCAAATCTTAAGACACAGAAAGTATTTTGACACAATTGTGCTTTTCAAGTATAAAATAGCAAACAAGAATGTGGTGGATGCATTCTTGTACTGGGAAATGGCTAAGAAATTTCTGACTAAAATATAATATGAAAAGTCAGAACTCATCTGGTATAGTACATTCAGTTCACTATGCCACATTTAAGAGGGATATAGACAAATTCAGGTTTGTTAATAAATAACAATTCAAAACCAAGTAATGCAATAGGAAAAACAATTGGGGGAAAATGGAAATACAGGCTCTGGAAATAGAAAAGCCCCATGGTATAATTTTCAAAGGCACACTATGCACAGAAGTGATTGGATTTGCTTTGTGAGCTTCCATGGGTTACAAATTGGTAGACAGGTTTTAAACTCAATACAAAAAAATTTCTAATGAAGAGACCCATTCCAAATACAGAATGAGCTATCTTACAGTATCAGTTTTATCTTCTGAAGATATTCAAGGGAAAAGTGAATTAGGGATGCTAGAGACTAAAGATTAAACTACAATATTGAGTCCCTTTCAAAGTCTTGAGTCTAAATTTTTCTGAGAATGAGAATCGTCTACAATGAAACAGCTCTCAAATTGATAGAGCATCTCAAAGCAAAATACTAGCATATAACGAATAGCATTAGGTAGAAGAACTAAATGTAACTAAAACATAGTTTACAAATGCTTTTTTGATGAAGAGTCAGAGAATATCCAAAGACAAGAAACATAACAAGTTTTTGAATTGTGAAAACCAGGATGTGCTGAAGAAACATGAGAAAAACCTCAAGATAAATCATATTAGGAAAAAAACATTTTTTGACATGCTTAGTAAAAGCAAATACCATGACTAGTCTTACTAATATGCATTAATTAGTACTAATTCAGCAGTGGTGGGAAGAAACAAACAGTAGTTTAAGAATGCAAACTTTCAAATTATAGGAATAAAACTTTTTAGGCAGGAATGGTTCATAAGACATTTACTTTATCAGGATTACGTATCTACTAAGATCATACCACTCTGATAGTGTTAAATCGATGCTCGTTTAAAAAAACCCTTAAAGAAGGTCTCTGGTTCCTCATGTTGCTTTTTTTTTTTTTTTTTTTTTTTTTTTGCCTTTTCCTGCTGGCTTTATTCTGTGTTTGACTTGAATGTTTTGTCAAATTCTTTCCAGATTTCCATTTGATTTTGGTGGACTTTGAAGATGGATCACCACTCTCATTCGGATGAAATTCTTTGGAGAGAACTTTATTTTCAAAGTACGGATTTTCATCAAAATAAAAACCTATTCTGTAATCTGATTTAATATCTTCAAACTCTGTCACTTCAACTCTGGTCCAATAATGCAGTGCCTCTTCATCCTCCTCCCTAAGCAGTGCAGACACTTGTAGATGGTTGTCAAATGTTGTTACCCAAAAATCTTGGATTTGGGCAACAAATTCTGACCTCTTCTGAAAAAGTGGTTATCAGATTTTGTTATATTTCTCTTCTACTTTCAAAATCTCCCCACTGGCTTGTTCATTAAATCTGTCTATTTCATTTTGTACTTCATCAATGTGATCAATTGCTTCTTGCTATTCTTTTTCTCCCTTCTTCAGCAAGTCTGCAAAGGCCAATGTCCTCCTGTCCCAGAGCAGGAGATGGTCCAGAGAGCTTCTTTACCTGGTTTACTGATCATTCTGATGGAGGTGTTGATGAGTTTGGAGAGGTCATCAAAGATGATAATTGGACAAACCCATTACAGCACCACCTGGTTCCGATATGGACGATGAAGAAGGAGAAGGAGAAAAAGATGATGACGATCAAAAGGAGGAAGAATTAGAAGATACTGACGAAGACGTGGATGAAAATGAAGATGATGATGAAGGAGAGGAACAAGAAGAAGATGAAGGAGCAGATGACTAACAGAACACTGATGGATTCCAACCTTCCTTTGTAAAAATTTTCTCCAGTCCCTGGGAGCAAGTTGCAGTCTTCTTTCTCCTCTTGTGTTCAGTCGCCCTGTTCTTGAGGTGTCTTTTCTCTAGACCATGGTACTCAACTTATTTGGGGGAAATAACTTGAGGAGAATACAACTGGAAGTGAGCCTCTATCCCTTTCTGATCGAAATTCATTTTTGTCCCTTCCTGTCTGAACAAAAACTGCATGGAATCAACACCACTAAGCTTTGTGGGAAAAAAGAAAAATCTGCTCCCTTTGCTCTGCTGGAAGCTGGAGGGTGCAAGGCCCCTGTGTAGTAGTACACAGAATTCTAGCTTTTTTCCTCCTTTTTCTGTGTATTGGGCTCAGAGAGTACACTGGATCTCTATGTGAATATGGACAGTTAGTATATACCACCATGTATCTGTCTACTTTCTCTTGTTAAAAAAAAGGAAAAAAAAAAAAAACTTAAAAAAATAGGGTTATAGAAGGTCAGCAAAGGGTGGATTTGAGATGCCTGGGTGGGTTAAGTTGGCATTTTGACAACATGGTTTCTCCTTTGGCATGTTTATTTGTGATATTTGACAGACATCCCTGCAATTAAAGATGACACTTTTAAAATAAATCCTCTCCTAATGATGACTTGTGCCCTGTCACTCGATAGGGAAATCAGCAGAATGTGTAGGATCTTATTTGCTATTGACATTCTCTATTGTAATTTTGTTCCTGGTTATTTTTAAATTTTCTTTTTGTTTCACTGTAAAGGAAAGATATTCAGTTTTAACACTGAAAGTGTAGAAGTTTGCTGTGTTACAATAAAACTAAACGTGTATAAACACACACACACACACCACTTAAAATTACTTATTGTATTCACTAACTCTGGAACAAACGAATGTAAGTTGCTCAGTTAACACAAAAATCTGAGTCATCTTTTTTTGTTTTTTTTAGAGTCAGCGTCTGGTTCTGTTGTCCAGGCTAGAGTAAGTGGTGTGATCATGGCTCACTGTAGCCTGGAACTCCTGGGATTACGTGATCCTCCTACCTCAGTCTCCCAAGTAGTTGGAACTACAGATGAACACCACCACTCCTGGCTCACAATTATGTTTAAAGCGTGTATCTCATCTAATATTAGATTAAAATTTTTAAAAATATCTTTCTCTATAAATTTAGTGTGTGTCCCCTATCTTAATCTAAGGGGAAAAAACCCTACCATAATTTTTGAACTCTGAAATTGAAGATTAGTTCTAAATTAAAATGTTCTTAATTGGCATTGACGTTCTAAGTGACTGCATAAGCAGCAGATGTCCCTGATTTGACTAAATTGAAATACAAGTTGCTTTTTAAGAATCTATTTGAGGCCAGACACAGTGGCTCATGCCTGCAATCCCAACACTGTGGGAGGCAGAGGCAGGGGTTATTGCTTGAGCCCAGGAATTTGAGATTTCTTTTCTACAAAAATAAAAGAAAAATTAGCTACATCTAATGGTATGTGCCTGTGGTCCCAGCTATTTGGGAGGCTGAGGTGGGACAATCATTTGAACCCAGAGCCCAGGAGCTCAAGGCTACAGTGAGGAATCAACACCTCTGATTACACCACTGTACTCCAGTCTATGTTACAGAATGAGATTTTTTTCTAAAGAAAAAAAAAAGATTTTTGTTTTAATAATAAAGAATCTATTTGAAAACTTATTAGCTATGTCAGTAGGTTTTTGAAAATGAAGACTAATGCCAAATGCCATCAAGAGGGAATACTTAAATAATTATTAATCTTGGGTCTATGTTCTTCCAGCTGTTTTAGAATTCCTATGAAAAAAACATTCTTAAACTTTTTATCTTGAGAGAGCTGTAGATTTATATGCAGTTATGAGAAATGATACAGAGAGGTACTGTGTTCACTTTACCCAGTTTCCCCAAGTAACATCGGAAAACTATGGTACAATATTACATCCAGGATATTGGCATCAGCACAGTCAAGATACAGAACAACTGAATCACTAGAAGGAATCTTCTTCTTATGCGTTCATAGTCACATCCATAGCACTCCCGCTTTCTCACCACTATCCTTAGCCCTGGAAAACACTAATTTCTTCTCCATTTCTTTGTCTCTACAAGAATGATATATAAATGGAATTAAACAAAAAGGAGTATGTCCCTTCCAGGATGAGTTTTTGCTACTCCACACAATCCTCTGGAGATTCATTCAAGTTACTGTGTGTATTAATAGACTACTCATTTTTATTGATGAGTAGCACTTCATGGTATGGATGTGCTACACCCTGCTTAATCTACTGAAGGAAAGGTGGGTTGTTTTCAGGTACTGGCTATGATGAATAAAGTTGCTATGAACATTTAAGTATTCATTTTGGTGTGAAAACATTTTAATTTATTGGAATAGATAGGAGTGCAATTGCTTGCTGGTATGTATGATAGTTGCATAATTTAGTTTTAATCTTGATGTAGTCCAATTTATCAATTTTTCCTTGTACTGACTGTATTCTGGCATCAAGTCTGAGAACTCTTTGACTACCCTTACAGCTGAAGATATTCTCCTGTTTTATTTTTCTAAAATTATTCCAGTTTGACAATTTACATGTTAATTCATGATCTATTTTTAGTTAACTTTTGCATAAGGTAGAAAATTTAGGTTGAAGTTTATTTCTATGGACGTCCATCAGCTCTGGCATCATTTGTTGAAAAGTCCACCATTCCTCCACTGAAATGCTTTCATACTTTTGTCAAAATCAGCCGTGTATATTTGTGTAGGTCTATTTCTGGTATGTCTATTCTGTTCCATCAATTTGTGTGTCTATCCCTCCACTGATACCCTATAGTCTTGATTACTGTAACTATATATGACTTAAAATTGGGAGACTGATTTCTCCCACTTTATTCCACTTTTATAAGATTGTTTCAGGTGTTCTGTTTGTCTTAGCATATAATTTAAAAATAATCTCTATGTCTACATCTATAAAAATATCTTCCAAGATTTTGATAAGAATTTTCTTAAACAGCTTTTTATTTAGAGAGAAATGACATCTTTCCTACTTTGAGTTGTCCAATCTACGAATACAGTGTGCACCTCCATTTATTAAAATTTTCTTCTTTCATCAGTGTTTTACAGTTTTCATCATACATTTCTGTACATATTTTATTCGATTTACACCTTACTATTTCTTATAAGAAAAAAAAAACATGGAGGGAGGGATGTAGGGAATGAAAGAATGAGAAAGAGAAAACAAGTGTTTATAAATATGTATACTACATTTTTTATTTTAATAACTGCATGTTGATTACTAGTATATAGAAATACAATTGCTTTTTTAATATTTTTCTTATGTCTTGCTCATCTCATTTATTAAATTCTGGAGGGGTTTGTTTAGATTCCTTGGTATTTTCTATATTATATATATATATATATATATGTATGTATACACAGTCATGTCAACCACAAAGAAGAAAGTTTTATTTATCCATTCTGATCTCTATGTCTTATATCTTTTTTTTTTTTTCTTGGCTTTATTTCATTAGCCAAAATTTCCACCACTGTGCTAAATAAGAATGGTGATAATGGACACCTTTGCCATGTTCCCAAAGTTAGAAAGAAAGAATTTGGACTTTTGCTACTAAGCGTATCGTTACATTTCAATTTTTAATAGATTTAAATTAAGTTTTGGTTGTTCCCCTTCACTCCGATTACTCTGAGCCATTTTATTTCAAATGGGTATTTAATTTGACAAAATACATTTTCTTCATCAACTAACATAATTATTTTCTTCTTTAATCTGTTACTAAGTTAAGATTTTAAATACAAAACAAGCTTAATATCTCTAGAATAAACCCTACTTGGTTATGGTGTATAATTCTTTCTATATATTGCTGAATTGTATTTGCTAATATCTTGTTAAGGATTTTACATCTACTTTCATGAGGAATACTGACCTGTAGTTATTTCCTTATTATTATCTTTATCTGGTTCTAATATCAGGGCAATACTGGCTTCACAAAATGAATTATGTGTTCCTTCTTTTTCTCTTTTCTGAAAGAAACTATATTAAATTAATGAGAATTCTTCTTTAAATGGTTCAGAAAATTATCTATTGAAAACACTTGTACATGTAGATTTTCCTATGTGGCTTGCTTTTAAATTACAACTTAAATTAATAGTTATAGGTTATTTGGTGAGTTGTGGTATTGTTTTTTTTTTTAGAAGTAGATCCGTTTCATCTAAGTTACCAAATATATGTATATAAAATTTTTCCTAGTATTCTTTTACTATTATTTTGATGTCTGTAAGGGACTATGTTAACCTCCCTTCCTGGGTCCACAGGGGTGTGGTTTCAAAGGCAAGAACTTCCTAGTGCCATGCCTCCATCCACCTCCCCATGTGGGATCCTACAGTTCTTTGTCTAACTTTCCAGCTTCACAGGCTAGGTAAAATTTCAGGTGTGCTCTTTAGCATTCAAAAGCCCACGAAAAGCTCTGGGAGGAAGGGCCTCTGTTCTGGGCCAGGCAGCCTATCCAGCATCAGAGTTGAAGATCAATCACTCCAGAGAAAGTTTGAAAGAACTCCTCTCATTGGACAAGAACGTGAATGGGGCAGGAATAACTAAAAGCTAAAAACTCCACTGCAGCTTACCTGCGCTGATTTCCCTCCCTGGGATCCCCATTCACAACAATGTGGGAGCTGTGTTTTTCCCTCTCTACCTGTGCAGATATCCCCTTCGGATTCCCCTCTCACGGCAGCGTGGGAGCTTTCTCTCTTTGTCTCTCTCTCTCTCTGTGCCTAATCAATCACTTTCTGCTAAAATCTTTGGGTCCGATATTTACTTGAACTGTAAGCTCACCGCGCCGCCAGAGCCCCTTCCCCATTCTTGGGGCAAAGAGAGGCCAAGAACTTCAGGCACATCAAAAGGGGTTGGGAGCTGAGCCCTGCCCTGTCCTGCCACCCGGTTACATGTGCACAGTGACTTAAGTTAAAAATTAAAGAGATGGAAACTTTATTGTATTTACCCATATGTTTACTCTTTCCATTTTTCCTTTTCCATTTCATGGACTTTCCATTAGCCATTCTAGGATAAGTCTGCTAGCAACAAATTTTCTTAGTTTTCTTTCATCTGAGAATGTCTTAATTACCAACATTCTAGAAGAATATCTTCACTGTTTTCTAATTAATAAACTTGAAAGAAATATCTTAATGTACAGAGTATTTTTAACTCATAGTAGGCCCACAGCCTTAGAATAAATTACCTTATATTTAATAATTCAATGATCATGCTCTAGTACTTTTTAACCTAAGTACTGCCAAATTGTTTTCCAAAAGGCTTGCAGAAAATTAGACACCATAAAAAAACTGTGTAAAGAAGTGATCCCTAGTTGACCTCAGAAAACTCACTCCACACTCCATGATTCTACATGATTCCTTTGAGAAGGATCATTTATCATGTTAATTTTTAGGCAATAGAGGAATAAACTTTGAATAGCAGTGAGGAGTTTCTTTTGCCTTCGACATTCTAAATCAGGACCTGTTCTCTCACATTCCAAGTCACCTTGGTATTTTTGCTTCACTTTTCTCTCATAGTTGAGAAATTTCATTGAGGATATATATCCTGTCCTGAATCTCATTTTGTATAAAGAAGCTAGAAATGAATTTAGGCCAACCTTCATTTCTCACATGTAGAGTAAGTCCTTGAAAAAGGAGAATTACTTAGTTACTTGCATTCTTACTTGAAAAATTAAGACTAGAGCTAGAGGTATTGATGTTCCTCTACTCATATTTGCTTTTCATAAAGCTACTCATCAGGCATTTTCGCAGCCTGAAAAACTGCTGCATACCCAGAGAAGAAACACCATAACTAATATAATTTTGGAAATATTTGAATTTATATATGAGATTTTTTAAAAGATGACTCTTTAAATTATATCAAAATAATGCAAACATGTAAAAAATTACCATATATTTTTTTCATCTACTTCAAGTAACTGTAATTGTCATTCATTTATTTTTCAAAAGGGATCTCTGATAAAATCATCAATAATTTTGATATATTTAACATGTCTCTGCCCTATAAAAAGAAGATTAACAATAATATTTTGCATATAGTATTCATATAAACTATGCATATAGTATTCATTCTATTAAAAAAATCTATATATATCTGGCCGGGTGTGGTGGCTCACACCTGTAATCCCAGCACTTTGGGAAGCCAAGGTGGGCAGATCAGGAGGTCGAGAGATGGATCATCCTGGCCAACATGGTGAAACCCAGTCTCTACTAAAAATACAAAAATTAGCTGGGTGTGGTGGTACATGCCTGTAGTTCCAGCTACTCTGGAGGCTGAGGCAGGAGAATCACTTGAACCCAGGAGGCATAGGTTGCAGTGAGCCAAGATCGTGCCAGTGCACTCCAGCCTGGCAACAAAGTGAGAATTCAACTCATATATATATATTTATATTTCCTTCACATTAATCAAGTCTATATGAACTTGATACAAATTTATCTTGCATCTATCTCTACACACACACACAAACACACACACACACACACACACACGTTAAAAGAATCTACAATTTTCCCACTTAAATGGAACAAAATGGTTTTATGGTGTTCTGCTATATCTGCCCATGTTGAATAAAAAGAAACATATTTAACATATATTAGGGGTACAACTATAGATTATCATGCTTTTTTAAAATGACAATTATTTATTTCTTCATTTGAGTAAATATGCCAACATATGCATTTTAATATAAATTATTTATAAATCAAAATTATAATGGCAGTTGATTCCATTAATCAACAGAAAATGAGATGGGAGGTTGGAATTTATTTAACACTAAACACATCATTTCATGGGGGGTGGTCATTAAAATAAAGTCTCAAAATTATGGCTGTATGTGGGATGGAAGAACATTATGAACCAAATAATTATAGACATAATTGTTTTAAAATTATCCTCTAGGTGGGAAACACATTTAAAAATTCTTTAGGGACTTAATTAAAATAGAAAGAATTATCACTTTTCAAAAATATGACCAAGAGATTTAATTTTGGCTTTTCACATTTATTTTGACATTTTAAAATGCATTCTAATGTGAGGAAACAAAACACCATTTTACATTTAAAATGAAGTTTTTATTTTTACTTTTCTTTAAAACCTTTTCATATTAAGTTAAAAAGCATAGTATTAACATGTCATCACCATTGAGGAATATATAAATTTATATGCTAAAATATCTCCATAATTTAAAAAACTATGCTTTACAAATTAGTTAATATTTTTAAAATAAATCTTAATTTTTATTTAAAATGATTGCTTTCATAAATTTATCAGGAAATAAAATTAAATCAATAATGTAAAACAGAGCAATTTAAAAGGCTGTCATATATGACAGCATGGGAAGATCAAATTATTTTTGACATGGAAATAATTTTTTAATAACAAAAGCCAAAATAAATGGCAGAGAATTTTGCTTTAATATATGAAATTTAAAGAGCACTTACTCAGTATATATACTGTTATTTTAGAAAGAATTCTAATAGTTAAGCATTTTTTTGAGAGCAAGCATATGCTATGGAAATAAAGTCAAAAGGCAGGTCACTGAAGTAACATGTGGTCCAGTAAAAAGATTAAAATTGGGAGAGTTTTTTTTTCTTCTAAGTATAATATAAACAATATTACACCTATACACGATATTTAAGTAAGAAGGGGAAATCCTGGTTGAGTTGCAATGAGGTGGTGGGGATGAATGTCAAGAGGGCAGGAATAAGGATGAGGACGGGAGATCTTCTATGAAAGTTTCTTATAAGAGAAGAAAGATATTAGGTCTTAAAATACAAGATAGTCCATAAAGCAAAATAGAGGAGGGGATGTATTCCAAATGAAAGGAAATGTCATGTGTAAAGTCACAGAGACTCAGGATATGAGAGGACAGCAAAACCGAGGAACTCTGCAGAGACCCCATCAGCAAGAAGGACCTCATGGAGGTGGGCCCCTGACCTTGGAGTTCTTAGTCTCTATCACTGTAATAAATAAATTCCTTTTCTTTATAAGTTACCTAGTTTCAGTTATTCTGTTATAAGCAACAGAAAAAATACCACTGAATGTTTTACATTTGTGAGTTACATATCAAATCTGCATTTTAGAAAGCTTACTCTGGTAACACTTTGGAGAATATATTTGGTGATGGATTGAGTGTATTCAAATCAATTGTATCTCAAGGTTACCTTATAATATACCTCCTGCTGTGGTTTATTATTTAACACTATAGTTTAATAGATTTGACCTAGAAAATTGAATCTTTTTATTGTTGTTGTTACCATTTTGGAAAAGTTAAGTATATGAAAATGTAAGGGAAATGGAGAGACACAACTGTCATTCATTTTTGAGAGCCTCCAATGAGACTGCCCTCCTCCTGGTTTTCAAAGAGCCCTGGATATGACTTAGGGAAGGCGCAGCATGTTTCGATCTCCTTTTAAGGCTGTTTGCTCCATAAACCAAAACATTCAGTGCCCTCATCGAACAATTCTTCATACACAACAGGAAATTACTCTTAACCCCACCTTTTGTACCTACTATCTTCTTCCGCTTCCTGTCCATGCTTATCCAACTGAGAATTTTCATGGTCCATTACCATAATCATTGTCTTACATCACTCTCCTAATCCTAGCAACACTCCATTCTTAGTTAAATTCAATCACTAAGGAATCCTACCACATTTTCTTAGTCAACTACTCTCCTCTTGCAGTGGACAATACCACACTTCCTCTCACCTGGAATTTTCATACCTCTCCCTCATTTACTTTCACTGGATGACCTTGGTTTTTACTTAAATGAGAAAATGGAAGCAATTAAAAAACATAAACAATCAATTAAAAAACATAAACACTACTTCCCTCCCTGCATAAAACCAATATACCTCACTTCCATTTTATTGCGTCAGAAAAATTGCCCCTGCATTTTTCTAAGAACACTCTCTATCAGCTGAATCCCATTAGCTGAAATATCACCTAACTTAAAAGAAACTTTTTGACTTTTAACCCCCATTCCAGCTACCAAACTCGCTTTTCTACTACTTTTTAAAGAACACCCTCTCTCTATATATATAAAACTTATCTGCACTTGCTGCCTTCACTTTCTCACTTTCCATGTTCTTCTGAACCCATCTGAATCAGAATTTCAGCCCAACCATTCCACCAAAACCCCTTTTAGTCCAAATAAATGACCTTCATGCTAAATCAATGGCCGATTTTCAATCCTCATCTAACTTAAACTCTGCAAATGCAGCTGACATTTTGAATACTTCCTTCTTAAAACATGCTTATTTCAATAGGTCTTCCTATTTCACCTACAGATCCTTCTTTATCTTCTTAGCTCGCATCTTCTTCTGTTTTTCTTCCTGACCTTTTTATGTTACAGTAAGTTGGAGCTCAGAAGCTCAACCACGTCTTTCTTCACACTTACCCTTTCGATAATCTGATACAAGCTCATAGTTTTGAATGCCTTTTATAAACAGATGATTTCTGACTCAAATTGCCAGTCCTAACATCTCCACTAAATTCCAGGCTTATATATTTAAGTGACTACACAATATCTCCACTTACATGGCAAACACGCATGTTACACTTGTGATATCCAAAACTAACCTCTTGATTTTCCCCCAAATCCTTCTCCTCCCAGTTCCCCATAGATCTGTGAATGGCTACAGTGTATCTTATGCCAGACATGGCGTTTTCAGACGCCTATTACCTCTTGGTCAAAAACTTAAGAGTTAATTTCTTCTTTCTCCTCATATTCAACCAATTGCTCAGCAAGTTTTGTTTTGTTTTTATCAGTTATACCTTCAACACGCACATCATATTTAATTTAATTAATTATTAAAGACCCTGATGCTACTACACTGATCTAAGACAGCTTCTCACTGGACTATTGCAAATAAATATCTTAAACCTGCCTACCAATTCTACATTTGCCCAACATCTCCCTTCTAGAACAGAAAAATGATCCTTTCAGTAATGTCATACCATTCCCCTGATCCAAGCCTTTAAAAAGCTGTTAAAACAGCTTCCCATCAAACATAAACTGAATAAAAAAGAAGAAAATCGAATCTCCTTACAAGGGCCTAGAAGGTTTTACATGATCTGACAACTGCCAAACTCTCTGGAGTCCCGTAAATTCTCCCTCACTTGCCATTCTACATTTCCCTGGCCTTCCTTTAAACACACCAACCTCATTCCCCCTGCAGGGACTTCACAATTGCTTTTCTCCTCACTGTTTGCTTATTCCCAGAATATGATATTGCATGTCACTGCATTCAGGTCTCTACTTAAATACCACCTTTTCACAATCCTTATCTTGATCACACACTGACAGACAGCCACTTTACAACACAACACTGAATATTTCTAGCTGATTGCCTTTTTCTTCATGGTACTTTTTGCCACCTGGAAATTTACCTTGTATTGTTGGTCTTCCTCACCAGGAAGGACTCTGAGGGTTGGTGTCTTAACTGCTTTTTTTCACTGCTTCATTTCCAAGGTTCAGGAAGGCTGGGTATCCAGTAGGTACTCAAACTTTTGTTAAAATAGTTAATTTGGCATCTGTTGTGTGCGAGACTTTTATTATTATTATTATTATTATTACTATTACTATTGGAGAGAGGGTTTCACACTGTCACCAAGGCTGGAGTACAGTGGCAATACCATGGTTCACTGCAACCTCCTGGCCTCACTGCAGCCTCCAGATTGCCTGGGCTCAGGCAATCTTCCTGCCTCAGTCTCCTGAGTAGCTGGGCCTTCGAGTGTTAGCCGCCTTGCCTGGCAATTTTTATTTTTATTTTTTTAATGGGGTCTCACTATGTTTTCCAGGCTGCTCTTAAACTCCTGACCTCAAGCAATCTTCCTGTCTTGACATCCCAAAGTGCGAGAATTACAAGCCTCAGCCACTGTGCTCAACAAAGGCTTATTTTTAATATACAATTTGTATTAGTTCATTTCATATAAAGAACTGCCTGAGGCTGGGTAATTTACAGAGGAACAGGTTTAATTCACTCACAGTTCAACATGGCTGGGGAAGCTTCAGGAAACTTACAATCATGGCTGAAGGTGAAGAGGAAGCAAGGCACCTTCTTCACAAGGGAGCAAGAAGGAGAAATGCCGAGCAAAGGGAGGCAAGGCCCTTATCAAACCATCAGACCTCATGAGAACTCACTATCATAAGAACAACATAGGGGAAACTGTCCCCATGATTCAATTACCTCTACCTGATCTCTCCTTTGACAAGTGGAGATTATGGAGATTACAATTCAAGATGAGATTTGGATGAGGACACAAAGCCTAACCATACCAGGACTCTCGGAAGCACGTTACTTAAGCATTAACATTTGTTCATAACGCCACTTGCTCCTAACATGTAATATTCATATATTTAATACAGAAACAGTATTTCATATCTAATTTAAAATAAACCTCCTACTTGCACAGTCTAGAAATGTATATTCTTGCCTTATTGTCTATAAATTTTAGGTGTGCTGAGATTATGAATTGTGGTTATCAGAAGACCACAATATTAAATAATATATGATTAACAAGTATAAAATTTTGGACTTTAGATGTGATGCACACACATACATGTACACCCACACATACACATCTAAATAAATGTTAAGAAAATAACTTACTGGATATTTATATGAACTGGTTCATATCTATAAGGTAACATAACTTAAACACACATAATACGAGAAGCAGATCTCCACTTCCCATGAGATGTTAATGCATCCTGCAGAAAGAGTGGAAAAGGACCAAGTTTCCCTCTGGTTTGCTCCCAGTGTGTCTGAATTAGCTATGTTTATGCTCACATAGCCTCAAAAATTCACATTTCTTAAGGCAACTTTCTAGCAGCAGCCACTTTTTTCTACGTGCTAAAATTATCAGCATAGCAGGGAAAAGGGCCAACCATAGGAAAGACAAAGAGAAGGGCCCTAAAATAAAACCACAGCTATACTTTTCCTGACATAGACTCAAATCCTTCCCTGCCTCAGAAGCCTGCCTGCCTTATGATTTTAAAAGCGAGGGGGGGGTGGGAGGGAGGGAGGGAGGGAGGGAAGAAAAACAAAAACAAATAAATGAAGGACAGAATGCTTCACTCCTGCCTTGATAGGAGATATTTTCAGGTCTTTATCAATTAAGAGAATCCTATCTAAGATGCTAGACACAACTGATAGCTTCTTCTCAGGATATTTGATTCTGACATTCCTATTTTTGCACTGGCTATGATCTTTTAATATTTTACACTTCAATCACTTGAGGCACCTGGAGTCTGTATATTAAGACTTTCAGAAAGAACATAGAGACAACTTTTCCCTTACATCTTTCCTAAAATTGATAAGTACCAATAAAACATAAAATACTGGACTTTATTTATTTATTTTTTTTAATACTGTGTCTCACTCTGTTGCCCAGGCTGGAGTTCAGTGGAATGATCAGAGCTTATTGCAGCCTTGGCACTCCGGGGCTCAAGCAACACTCACACCTCAGCCTCCCAAGTTTCAAAGGCTACAGGCATGCACCACTATGCCCAGCCAATTTAATTTTAATTTTCTTGTAAAGACAGGGTTTTGCTATGTTACCTAGGCTGGTCTTGAACACCAGTGCTCAAGTCATTCTTCCACCTCAGCCTCCCAAAGTACTGAGATTACAGGAGAGTCACCATGCCTGGCTCTTGACATTTATTTCTGGCTTTTGGCTATTTTCTTTCTAATATCACAAGGCTTAATCATCAAATGTACAGCTGATATCTACTGGAGAACAGGGAGAAAGGGAAAAGGAATGAGAAAGAAAGAGAAGGAGAAGAAGAAAGGCAGCCAGAGAAACTTCCGATGGGCTGATGAGGAAAGGCTGAAATTGTGTTTTATTTCAAAAAGTGTAAATACTGAAGCAGGTTGTGCTATTATCTTCTGCTAGAGGAAATAACCATAAAGAGACTTCATTTCCCTAACTTGTACTTTGTAAATAAACAGTACTACATGTTGATGCTAGTTTAGGGGTGGTAAGATTTCAATAAGGTAAACAACAAAACAATGATAGGCACTGCTCAGTAAGGAGCAGCTCACAGCTCAGGAACAGCAGAGCCTGAATGCCAAAGCACATCTATTCTAATTTTATCCCCTCACTAGCTCACGCTATTATCACTGTATCTGTATCAGCTAATGTAGTAGTAAAAAATTTGATTTTCTTTCAAGGACATAGGATTCAAACAGGATATTCTTTATTAAAAAAAAAAAACTGTAAAATAACCTTAACAATGTGTATAGTATAGAATTTACATATGTATACTTATGCAATGGAATAACTCTTCAAGGTAAAATCAGAAGAAAAATAGGTAAGTTATAAGTATTTCAAACATAAAACACAAATACAATCACAACTTTTAACTACAGATTATAAATAAGTAAAGGATAAAAAGAGGAAGCTTTGAGCAAGCATTCCCAATGAACTGATTTTAGACTGGTGAAGATAAGGAGAAGGGGCTTTTACACTGAGGACCAGAAAATAAACAGGAGATGGATACCAGGAGAATACTCCAGGCAAAGGAAAAAGCGTGTGCAACAGCCTCCATGCAAGAAAAGCACTGGAGGGGCTAGAGCTTAGTAAGCAAGAGAAAAAAGATGTCAAAGTGAGGCAAGAGCCAGATCCTTCAAAATGCCATAAGCCATGTTCAGACTCATTTAAAAAAAAATCTATGTGCATTTGAAGTGCTTCAAGGTCAAATAAATTTGAAAAATGAAGTATTATTGTATAGCATTTACTTGGAGATTCAAAATGCATATTAGCTAATTAGATTCCAGAAATTTCAATTGTTGAATTTTATTTAATTTGGGGTTTTCCAAGTGAACTTGAGCTGTGAGAACGTTTCATGTGCCACACTTCTTGATAACCTGCTGAATTTTCCTCCTTGGTGGATTATTTCCCAATTTCCCAAAGTAGTTATATGGAATAAAGAGCTGTAATAAATCTGGATGCCATTGTTATCTCATGAATGAACTGAAACACCAATTTTCTATATCTGAGTATACAAGGACCTAAACTATTAAAAAAGTATTACTTCATATAAATAATGGGCTTCATTTCTGCTCATCTGGACAAACTCTGACAATGTATCTACTCTCTAGTGAGTTCTGACATACTTGCTTAAGGAAGAGGGTTATACGGCCTATATTCTAACTTGGGAGAATAAGCAAAAACGTGTTCATTTATTTAATCATTCAATAAATATGTGTTTAAATTAGTCAAGCACCATTGCAGTTCTGAGAAATAAAGTGGGAAACAAGATAAATATGGTATTTGCCCTGCTGAAACTTATATTGTTGATTCATATAAAGGAGAAAACCAAACTAAATATGATAATAATGCAATGCAATAACTGGTATAATAAAACACATTCTCACATGCAAGAGAACAAAGAGTGGAGGTGAATAATAACAGCACTGTTAACACAGGCTAGGGAGTAAGAAAGAGAATCTGGATTTGAAAAATCATGTGGAAGTAAAATAAAGAGGGGAGGAACTGTAACAGTTAAATGAATGTGTGTTATTTATATGATACATCAATTTCAGCTCAACTGACAAGTCTAATTTTAGAATAAGCCATGGCAGTTATAAGAAACAATACAAATTCTTATTATATGCCAAGAACTGTTATAAGAAAAAAATTACATATATATATGTGTGTGTGTGTTTGTGTATATATATAGAATATATATATATAGAAAATATAATATATATATATATATATTATATATATGTGTGTATATATATATATATATATACACACACACACACACACATATTGAGGGCAAGAGGTCTGGGAAATCTGAAAACTGATTTATTCATGTGATTACTATGGAAGAATGGAAAACGACAGAAAACAAAATTCTGGTCAAAGGCAAAATGGCTATATATATATATATATATATACACACATATATATACACATACATACATGTATGTATTTTGTTGTTGCTGTTGCTGTTGTTTCTACTTTGTTATCCAGACTGCAGTGAAGTGGGCAGTGGTGTAGTCATAGCTCACTGTAACTCCAAACTCTTGGCCTCAAGCAATCTTCCCACCTACGCCTTCAAAGCACTGGGACTACAGGCTAGGATTACAGGAGTGAGCCACATGATTTGGCCACATATTTTTAATATTTTAAATGTTATAACAGCTCCAGGAGGCAGGCAACCTTTAAATTAGCATTTTAAAGAAGAATCTGAGACACAGAGAGTTTACGTGACTTGCTCACTCCAAATTAGAGACAGGGAGGGGCCATTTGTTCCAGGGGCTTTCATGGCAATTCCACTCTCCTTTCAGACTCAGATGGCCCTCTTATATGTGTCTCCAACTATCAATATGTCAACCTGGGCTGCATTAGTGTACATATTGTGTATTATCCTCTTTAGACTTTTAACTTCCAGATACAGGTATCATGTCTTCTCTTCTTTAAGGTGACTAGGTCTAGCATAATCTCTACAACAAAAAAGGTACTGAATTGATAAAAGAAGGAATATCATAGCCATGAAAGAGATAACGCAAGAAAAGCATACAAATAAGAACACGAAGAAGACCCTAGATGGAATCTTGTGGACTGTAACACTGAGGGCAAGAGCTCTAGGAAATCTGAAAACTGATTTACTCATGTGATCACTATGGAAGAATGGCAAATGATAGAAAACAAAAATTCTGATCAAAGGCAAAATGCCAAAGAGCCAGTGATGAGTTTCTTAATTACTGCTAACATTGTATTTTCTGTATGTAAATGACTATGTCATATTTGCAAAATTTAATTAATGAAACTTCTTTGAAAATTCATGACAAAATTCAATTGAACAGTCTACTTCACAGTATGTTTATATATTCTACCCATCATTTAAGCAAATAGCCTACCATTTGAAATATAAAGGAGAAATAACTATTACATATACATATATATATATATGCATATAGATATTTTGCAACTGAGTATATTACTAAATTATTTATTTCATCCTAATCCCAGAATAACTAAATCATTCATTCTAATTCACTTAGGTCTAAGTCATTTGTGAGAGGGAAAACAAGACAAAATAATTACTTACATGTGTTTACTGGCTGACAAATTGGTGATTTTACTGGTAGTTATATGAAATAGTTCTTGGAGAATGATTTATACATGTTAGTGACTATTTTGTTTAAGTTACATGTTTAATTTCTTGAGAAACTGATATTTAATATTTTTCATAAAACATATACTTTTTTAGTTTATTGCTGCTAGCAAGGTTTATTGAAAAATAAAATATTATTATAACTACCTAACTCAATAAATGGATGTAGATTTATCCAATGTAATCATTATAAAACCATAACAGCAAGAGCATTCAGACTACTTCTTTTACCTGTGTCATCCATGCAGTCTACATAGGGCTACTGAGCTCTGGGAAACCAGGCTAAGGAGAGTGCAAAACTTGATGTTTAATTGTGTTTTGTATTGATGTAGGTTTAAAAACTGACAGTTCCATTACTGCAAAACTTAAGTGTGTCTGAAACAACTGAAGTAAGTACGGTGAATCCTCTTTTCACTGTAAAATTATGAATTTTAAATATATATTAAGTATTTCTGATGAAAAATTAGCATCCAAATTGAGATGTGCTCTAAGTTCAAAGTATAAACCAAATTCAAAAACTTAGTACCTCTAAGATATGTAAAATATCTTGTTTTCCAACTGATTTTAGCATTGGTTTTTTATTGATTATGTGTTAAAATAATACTTTAGAAATGTAATCAACAGAGTTAAATTAGACAATGTTATAGAAAATAGCTTAGGCATTACACAAAAAAAATTTGTCACCTAACTCCATTATGGAAAAAGGAAAAAAAAATTTTGATTTAGAATAAATATTCTGAGAATAAAATCCTGTTTTCTTCTCAGAAAAAAGCATCAGAAAACAGGATCCTAAGAAATACGTAAGATGCACCCTGGGCTGGGCATGGTGGCTCTTGCCTATAATCCCAGCACCTTTAGAGGCTAAAGTAAGAGGATCATTTGAGCTCTGGAGTTGGAGGCCAGCCTGGACAACACAGGAGGACCCCATCTCTACAAAAAATAAAAATAATTAGCCAGGAGGCATGGTGCTATGTGCCTTTGGTCCTAGCTACTCAGGAGGCTCAGGTGGGAGGGTTGCTTAGGTATGGGAGGTCAAGGCTGTCATGAGCCATGATTGTGCCACTGCACTCCAGCCTGAGCAACAGAGAGAGACTCTGTCTTTAAAAAGAAAAAGAAAAAATAAATAAATAAATAAGGTGTTCCCTGATATAAAATGCAAAATAAGCAAGGAAGTCAATTCAGCAACTGATTAATAATATGCCTTTAGCCACCTGAACATTTAAAACGTAAGTGGAGGAATGCTTAATTTATTCTACATTGGAGGGAAACAAAGTAGTCCACATAAAATCTACAGTCATCCCGCATTAAAACACAGTTGACAGGTAATTTTAACTTAATCCCTAAAACAACATTTAAAAATTTAACATTTTTAAATGGAATTACTTTGAAATTATATTTTACTTTTTAAATTATACCTCAAGTTTGGGGATACATGTCTAGAACATGCAGGTTTTTTACAAAGGTATACATGTGCCATGGTGATTTGCTGTACCCATCAACCTGCAATCTACATTAGGTATTTCTCCTAATGCTGTCCCTCCCCTTGCCCCACAACCCCCAACAGGCCCTGGTGTGTGATGTTCCCCTCCCTGTGCTCATATGTTCTCATTGTTCAACTCCCACTTATGAGTGAGAATATGCAGGGTTTTTTTGCTGTCCCTGTGTTAGTTTGCTGAGAATGATGGTTTTCAGCTTCATCTATGTCCCCACAAAGGACACGAACTCACTCTTTTTTATGGCTGCATAGTATTCTATGGTGTCTATGTGCCACATTTTCTTAATCCAGTTTAACATTGATGGGTATTTGGGTTGGTTCCAAGTCTTTGCTATTATGAATAGTGCTACAATAAACATACACGTGCATGTGTTTTTATAGTAGAATGATCTATCCATCTGACAAAGGGCTAATATTCAGAATCTACAAGGATCTTAAACCAATTTACAAGAAGAAAACAAACAACCCCATCAAAATGTGGGCGAAGGATGTGAACAGATACTTTTCTAAAGAAGACACTTATGTGGCCAACAAACATATGAAAAAAAGCTCATCATCACTGGTTATTAGGGAAATGCAAATCAAAACCAAAATGAGATACCATCTCACACCAGTTACAATGGTGATCATTAAAAAGTCAGGAAATAACAGATGTTGAAGAGGATGTGAAGGAATAGAAATGCTTTTACACTGTTGGTGGGAATGTAAATTAGTTCAACCACTGTGAAAGACAGTGTGGTGATTCCTCAAAGATCTAGAACTAGAAATACCATTTGACCCAGCAATCCCATTACTAGGTATACACCCAAAGGATTACATATTTTGCTTTTTCCTGGCATCTTAAAAAGAAATTTTGATTATGACTTGAAGTTTTTTTGCTTTATCTTTTTAATGACTCAGGCTCATTATGATCAATTATTATACTACACTGCAGTCTAATGATGCCCAGAGGGACAATTACACTGTACAGAGCTGTTTGCTGCTGTACCTAAGTGGCCTTACAATGAATGCATTCAGTTCTGGTTTCTGACCATGATGCATTTTCTCTCTCTACCATTGCTTTTAGCTGTGACTTCTCAATGCTGTTGCACGTTGATCACAATTAGTCAGTTCCACCACTGTTCTTAATTTTGTCCTTCTACCAAAAACACCTTGACTACCTTTTAAAAATAGTGTGATACAACAGTGAACAAAGATCCATAGCCGTTATGGTACATGCTTTGGCTCATGAGAAAAATATCATTACTTGGTTCCATCGTTGTAGTTATGTTTCAGGGAATGAAGCTGGCTAGTTATTCTCGACCACAGATCATCATGACAATGATATTGTGATGATGATGACAATAACGATGATCACAACTATAAGTGAGACACTGGGAGAAGTGTGTAATAGAATCTTCACAATTATAGGAGGTATATAAACTATAATCTTATTAATGTTTTATGGGGAGGGTTATTAAACTTAACCTTAGAAAGATTAATCTGGCTATGGTTACATGCCAGTAAGTGGGGAACCAGTATTTGAGCCCAGGCCTATAACCATTCTCTATACTATCTGCAAGGTCAGTATCTATATTTATATTTTAAAAAACAAATTACTTGCAACTTAGATGCAAAGCATTAAAAGAAACAAAGTTACCATGTTTTAACTATGTAGATTTCTTTAATAAATTTGTGTTCTGCTTTATTGAAACTGATGTTGAAAGACATTTATTGTGTTCATTCATCTAATACTTAAAATCAAGGAGATATTACACAATTCTGCTAACTGATAATATACTAATAGTTGAGGTTTATAAAATTATCATTGCTGATACAAAAGAAATTGAGTAGTAATACTGTATTTAAGCTATGAAGGTATAGTTGTCCTTATTAGATTTGACTTACTGCTTAATTTATTTAGTAGTTTGGTAGAATCTGATTCACAACCTAAGGCACATTTTGGAGCCCAGATATAGACTTAAGGGCTGTTTTTTTATCCATCCTGCATGTATGTTGCTTTGGTATGCACAGTGAATGAACATTTTCAATTAATTGTATGACACTGTAACATGGGGAGTTTTCATATAATATGTGGGCTCCTGATTTATCTTAAATAACTAGAAGATGTGGCTCCATGGGTCCACATTCTCAACATGAAGGCAATTGACAATTGTATTCAAAATGGTTTGTGAATAGCAGCCACCTCACAGGAGATCTCTCTGCCAGGTTGCCAATAGGAACCACCTGGCTTGCTTCTCGCAGTTAACCTGCCTCATTTGTGAGTCCTGCTTTCATCCTTTAGTAAAAATCTGATGGTATAACTCCAAACTTTACATGATATTCTATATTCTAGTTTGTTGCACATTTTCAATTCTGTTATTTTATACAGTCTGAACCACTTCCCTATGTCACAGAAATAATATCATTATTAGTTCTTTATATATAAAACTGAAACTCAACTCTAAGTAGCTTGGTTCAACAGCAGAGAGAGAAAGATCAACCAATTCTAAAACCACCTATTTTATATTGTGTATTAAGTCATCAATCTTAATTCTATATTAATTCTATATGATTATTGTTATCATTAGTGTTGTAATTAGTATTTTAGGGGGAAGCATCTTGTGTGGTTTTCTTCACTGTATTCAGTCCTACAGAACAGGAATTTATCACATCACTTTTCAGTGGAGCCCCCATGGCAAGCATGATGGTGAAAAGTTTATGAGAGAGACGGGGGCGAGGGGGAGAGAGAGAGAGATCAAGAGACAAGAAAAAAAGACAGACATTTTACTTTAAACAAAATATATTCCATAAGAAATCATAAATTATTAACTTTCCTTTCACACTTAATATAGAAACAACAAATACAGCACTAACAAGTATTAACAAAATTAAGTATTCCAAGTATTTACTTTAAATAAAATATATTCCATAAGAAATAATAAATTATTAACTTCCTTTTCACATTTACTATAGAAACAACAAATGTATCACTAAGAAGTATCAACAAAATTAACAAGTATTCCAAATGTCACATGGTGGGAAGGACAATGGAGAAAAGTTAGCGAAGGAGCAAGATAGGTGCACTATCTTACTTTGTTTTTTTGTTTTTTCCAAGTCATAACCAGTTTTATTGCAAAAGGACCCTGTACACATTTATCAATTCTAGTACCTTAATAGCTACACAACAAGTCATTAACACACAGAAACATGCATCATGAGAAGCAAGAAATATCACCCGTCCCTTTGCATATTAGCAACTTGTCACTCCTGAGCAACAGTGCTCACATCACTGAGGTCTGTGAACAGTCACTTTTCGCATTCATCCTGAGTGAAAGATGGAATGACTTAAGTACAAATGCAACATATTATAAACAATTTCTTACAAAAAAAGTCACAAATTAAAGCAAAGTAAGATAATACACCTATCTTGGTGACAGGGAAGGAGAGGAGGGATTGGTTGAATTATATTATATCAAGTGGTCTGAGAAGCATATAAAGCACCCAATGCTACAAAAGTGAATGAATGAAGGTATGACAGTAACCATCATGAATATCATCATCTCATGAAGAAAAGGGGAACCCACCTGGACAGCTCGTCGGCCTCCTTTACTATCTGAACACAGTGTTAGGAACAGAGCTCCAGTCTCAGAAAAGTTGGCTACCATGCTGTTTTGCTTCCTGAAGCACTACGAGAAAATGCTAATTTTAATTGTCCCCAAGATTTACTGATGCTTTCAATAGACAGAATTTGAAAGGCTATCAGGCAAAATTCTAATCTTGGGGAGGCCTGTAAACCTAGAAGTAGACAATGAACCAAATCCTGTGGCTGTCCGCTTATCTTACATATGGTGAAAGAAACAGAATGAAGACCAAAGATCCAAAGACCAAAGATCCTCAATAAGGATGCCTCAACATTGTAAAATGTGGATGGAAAATGTGAAACTTAAGAGAAAAATCTCCTGATCACTAATCTAAGTTAATGGAAATAAAGCCTTCAAAATGAATATTTGATATTACTTATATATGGATGTATTCAAAATCATAATACCTATATTTTCTCAAAATAAGTGGCTCAATGTAACATGAGTTATTTACCTGCAGCACAACACTAAGGAAATCATTCAGCTAGAAAACCATGAAATATCTGTTCATAACTTCAAAACTGCTAGTCCATCTTATAGAAAACAGACATGCTTAAACAAGCTGTTTTGTTATACCCAGATAAAAGTAGAAAAATTGATTTTTTCCCACTTTTTACCTGCTTGTTTAAAAAGGTCATAAACAAAGTCATTATTATTATAGACTCCACATAATTCCCAGAATTAAATGGATAATCACTTGGATAGAGACCTTAAGACCACTTTTACAAGCATGCACCAACTATTGTTTTAAGCGAAAAAGAAGAAAACAGAGACGCTTTAGGGCAATGAGCAGCATTTTTAAATTTAAGGTAAATTACCCAGTAGAACTGTCCTACTTCAGCGTGAGTTTGGATTCGAGAAGGTGAATGTTACAGGTGAGTAAGACCTAAATACTCAAGATACTTTCAAAATATCCCTGTGCACCTAAATTTTAGGCTTGTGGGGAATAAACGAGTCAGATAATACCAGGAACAAAGTTTGCACAAAGACAGTAAATCCTTACTCCTGTGCTATGCTCTGCATCAACAGAAACTTTCTGCTAGACTGAGTAATCTCATAAACCGTGTGAGAAAAGTTATATTTCTACTATTCAAACTCAAATCCAGATAGATTAGATTGACATAGCAACTTTCTTAATCTCTTTTACAGAAGAGAATTAGTCTGTCTGAATTTTGACGCTAACTCTACTCTCTTTGAAAGAGTAGTAGATTTAACTGTTCTCCTTAATCAAGCTGAAATAAAATTCTGGTTTTAACAAGGAAGAAATGCTGAAAGGAAAAGAAAAATACTAGCAGAAGAAAACAGAAAGACTTCTAATGGGACACCCAATACTTTCAAAAGTTATTAACAAATCATACTGTGAGATTATAATATTCTTAATGAAGAACAGGCTATAAGTTATTGCTTATTTTTAACTGTCTGACTCCCTTTGGAATAGATAGCTGTTTGCTAAACTATGTCCAAAATGTCTTTTAATCATCCATCATTTTTTTTTCTGTTTTTTTGTTTGTTTGTTTGTTTTTTTGAGATGGAGTTTCACTCCTGTTGCCAAGGCTAGAGTGCAATGGCATAATCTAGGCTCACCGCAACCTCTGCCTGCCAGGTTCAAGCGATTCTCCTACCTCAGCCTCCCAAGTAGCTAGGATTACAGGCATGCGTCACCACGCCCAGATAATTTTGTATTTTTAGTAGAGACAGGGTTTCTCCATGTTGGTCTGGCTGGTCTCAAACTCCCACCCTCAGGTGATCCACCCGCCTTAGCCTCCCAAAGTGCTGGGATTACAAGCGTGAGCCACTGTGCCCGGCCATCATTTGTTTTTATAAAGCACATAAGGCAGGTGTTTATATGTCTAAAATGATGCTCTATTACTTCAATTATAAAAAAAAAATCAATGCTTTGAAATCTATCCAATGAAATTAAAAAAACAAATACATTAGCTCTTCATTATTTTCAGGACTTACAGTCCAAGACTGCCAGTGAATGCCTGAAACCATGGATAATACCAAACCCTACCCATACTGTGTCTTTCTCTACACATATATACCTATGATAAAGTTTTATTTATAAATCAGGCACGATAAGAGATTAACAATAACTAATAAAATAGAACAATTATAACAATATACTGTAATAAAATTTATGTGAATGTAATATCTTTCTCTCAAAATATTATACTGTACTCACCCTTATTCTTGTGATGCTATGAGATGATAAAATGCCTACATGATAAAATGAAGTGAGGTGAGTGACCTCATTGTGAAGTATCATTAGGCTACTATTGAAAACTTATGAATTGCTTATTTCTGGAATTTTCCACTTGATACTTTCAGGCTAAAGTTGACTATGAATAACTGAAACAATATAAAGCAAAACCATAGATAAATCGGGGAATCTACCGTACTCTGAAAGGAGCGATTTTTTTTTAAGTCTCTTCCCAAAATTTCTGATAAAGATATGCTCGAAGCATATATATTGAATGATGCATCCTAGTATATGTGTATCTTTAACTTTACTAAATAATACCAAATTGTTTTCAAAAGGGGTTGTACATGTTTATTCTTTGTATGTTATTCTTTCTGTTATTTGTTTTGTTATTTGTTTTTGTTGTTTCTGTTGTTGTTTTTGTTTTTGTCCTTGGGTGAATGGTTCTTTTTGTAATTCAATGACAAAATAAAAAAGTAGTATATGGCTTAAAAATCCTCTTAAAAATAATTTTAGAGGTTTTCATTCATGTCGTGGTTGCTTAGTTTTTAAATGATCTTGCTAATCATGATGGTGTCATATGCTTGTTAGCTAATATACTGATGCATAATAATCCTCAAATTAAGATATATCATTGAGAACTGATTTGGTCAAGATGTAATATCATATATAAATATGCTAAAATTTTGTTTAGAATACTTGCATCTATGTTCATGAGGGCTTACCTCAGGAATGCAAGACTGGCTTACCATTCAAAATCAATGAATGTAAGACATATGGTAAGATATCACAGAATAATTATCTCAGATATAAAAATCCGCTCTGGGCAGGGAGAACCCTGTGAATTTCCTTCCACATAGTAACTTGTAGAAAATACCTAGCATGGTTAAGAAGCCCCAAATATTATAGTATTTATAATAAGGAGTACTTTATTCCACATAGTTATGACCCTAAAAAGATAAACTGGACTCACTTTTGTTTCTGAAAACAGCACTGGTAGCCAAGGGAAAAGAATATCTTTTAGTCTAATGGTCACCATATTATGAACTGAAGCTAATGAAATATAACTATAGTAATTAGGTGACCAAAAATAAGTTTAAGGAGGGGAAAAAGATGAGCGTTAGACTTACTTTGCTATCTCCTTTAGAAGTCAGTATTTTATCTTTGAAAGAAATATTTAACAAACAAAAAAGATACTCACTTGAAGATTTAGTAATGGTTAAGGCATAATAGTTATTTAAACTCAACAAGTTTTCACTTTTGTCTTATTGTTTTATCAAGTGAATTTATATAGTGGCAGAGGAATATTCAAACAGAATTTAAAATTGGGACCACTAAATTATATCATTACTAATTCTAGAAACTCCTAAAACTTATGGGTGACAGACTTGTCAGAAAGTTCTCTTTACCAAATAAAGGACAACCTAATCTCTGTTATGAACCGTCATTAGTAATTTAGCAAAGCTAGAAGGCAGTTCAGCCAAGTAGACAGAAAATTAAAACATGGGCAGCTCCTGATTGGAAATTTATTCATAGCAGGTAATGAAATAGCACAGTCAAGATCTCTGGCATTACTCAGAGTGAGAGATTTAATTCTGATAACTTTGATGATGGCACTTGAATCAGAGATTATAAATGTTGACAGGTTGTGACATATAGGTAGGATAAAATGAGCATCAGCAACATGGCTCTACAGAAGCAATTCTATAACAGTTTTTACACAGTGAATATAATAATTTCAAAAATTATGGCAAAAGTTTTCAAAGAAGAGGCCTAGGCCTTAAGCAAGCCATGTGCCATATTTATGTCTATTTGTCAATGGGTGATAAAATTAATCAGCCTAACAAAGGTAAGGGGTGGAAAAATTAATATTTAAAATATGAAACATAAATTGGAGTTTCTGATTTCATCTGGATGAGGAACAAACTCAAAATTACAGGCAGAGTAGCTATTACATGAAGAGGGTGAAAGTGAAGGATTGGGTTATATATCTATATGCATGTAAGGAATATTCATTAAATGCATTCACATATAGCTAAATACAACTATGCTGTTCACAATTTTTAAATTCAGTTTTTTATTTTGGACTTTGTGTACCTTTTTATATTTTCTAATTATCTACAATGGCATTATTTTATAATAAAAGGTGTATTTTTTTAATTGCCTATTTCAGACATAACTCTCTGATATTTCTCATAACAGAAATACGACTGAGTAAATAATATTTCCACATGGAAAGGTATTTCAATACATCTCTTTTGAAATTGTAAAGTAGGATATTCATTGTATGTGGTTAAAATTCTTTAATGTCCCTTCAAACTGAGGGGTCTTAAGGAATTTTAAGGCTATGTGCATAAGTTATCATATCTAACAAGTTTTATTAGATAAACTAACAAGTTTTCATGTTTCCTTGAAACTGTGATTGACTAGTAGTTTTCAACAGAAATGGCACCCTGCCCTGTTCTAAATCCAGACCACATAAAATGGCAGCCTGCACATCCTGTCTTTTGGGACTATCACTCTTGTGAGAAAGCCCACGTCGTCTGTGGAGTGGGGTATGAGGAGGGGTTGCTGAAGTCCTCAAACTCACAACCAAGGCTAAGCTCCTAGCTGACAGCCAGTACCAACTGCAGGCCATGTGAGTGAACCATCCTGAAAGCAGATGCTCTGTCCCCTATATAAGCCACCTCAGCTGACACGAGATAGAGAAGGAAGAGTGGTTCACGCTGAGGTATACCCAAATTGTGAGTTTAGGAACAAAATAAACATTGCTGTTAAGTCACTAAATTTTTGGCTTGTTTATTAACCAGCAATAAATAACCAAAAGAGCCAAGTAGAACTTTGATCATGAATACTAACAAGTATATGTTTAAATGTATTTATATACACTGGCTTTGGAGGATTTTATCTATATTCTTTAATAATGACATAACTAATTGTGATGGCCTGTCAACTTGATTAAAGGATGCAAAGTATTGTTCCTCGGTGTGTCTGTGAAGGTGTTGCCAAAGGGGATTCATGTTTGAGTCAGTAGACTGGGTAAGGCAGACCCACCCTCAATCTGGGTGGGCACAATCTCTAATCAGCTGCCAGCACAGCCAGAGAAAAAGTAGGCAGGGAACCAGGAAAAACTAGATTGGTTTAGTCTTCCAGCCTCTGTCTTTCTCCTGTGCTGGGTGCTTCCTGTCCTTGAACATCAAATGCCAAGTTCTTCAGCTTTTGGACTCTTGGGCTTTTCACCACAGACTGAAGGCTGCACTATGGACTTCCCTACTTTTGAGGTTTTGGGACTTGGACTGGCTTCCTGGCTCTTCAGCTTGCAAATGGCCTATTGCGGGAATTGACCTTGTGATCATATGAATCAGTTCTCATAATAATCCCCTTCACAAAAATATCTATCCTACTAGTTCTGTCCCTCTAGAGAACCCTGACTAACACACTAACAGTATAAACCTATATAGTTAATACTAATTCTATAAAATTGGCAAATCTAGATATTGGTCAGATAAAATGACATATAGAGTAACACAAATGCAATTTAATAAAACTATATTTACAGAGGACTAAGCCTATATGATAGCAAAAATAAAATAAAATAAAATGGTCACAATTTAAAAAATTAAGCTAAAACCATACGATACTTTATTTACCAAAAGTGTGTACATAAGAAAGATTAATAGTTATTAAATAACAATGTTAAGTTTGTCTCAATTTATGTATTAGAAATGTTTTTGAAAACAAGTATAATCCCTTTTGTTTAGAAAATTGGCTAAGTTTAAATGCACTTTGAGAGCTTGTGGTACAGCAAATTACACTAGGGTAAACATGTTAATAAAATAAAAATGTTTTATTTAATAAAACATTTTATTTAATAAAAAAATAAAAATTAATCCACCTAATGTATTTCTTTTTATGGTATAGTTCTACATAACAAGTTTTAAAACATAAAAATCTAACCATTTAACAAATATATTTCTTTCATAAGGCACAGTTCTACAAAATAGGGTGAACCCTCGTTCATCCAAATATGAACCAGGGAGTTCAACCGATTGAATTTCTTGTGAATATTCTACTTCTATAAGATTTACTCAATTATTTAATTAGCAGAGTTTTGTAACTGCAGTGTTTTGCCAACAAAAGGGCAAATACCACAATCACTTTTGTACCAACCTACTATATCACAGAATTAATGCAGATTTAGTCTTTTTTATTTGCTATCAATATGTGGCATAAAAATAAATGTTCAAAAGGTGACAGAAATACAAAATACCTTCATGAGCAAAATTACGTTAGCCCCCAAACTCTGCCTCCTTCTATAATAAAAAGCCTGAGAATAAGAATGATTAATCAGTTTGTACCAGAGTGCGGCTAGCCAGGAACCGTGCTACCATCTTGTTTCTTTTCTCACCGATTACACTGCCTCATCTGGCAGGAGTGATTACTGAATGGCTGTGAAATGTGAAATAATGTACGATATTCAGAAATAATGTACAAATTTCCTTCATATGTAAATCACCTAATTTATGTTGAAAAATGTAGGTGATGGGAAGGAAGGCAGCAAATCACACTGCCACGTGTGTACCAACAATTTTGCATGTTCTTCGCATGTACCCCAAAACCTCAAATGCAATAAAATAAATAAATGGGGAAAAAAAAAAAAAAAGAAAAATGAGACTTCTGGCAAGCAGGATAGCTCATGCCTGTAATCCCAGCACTTTGGGAGGCCAAGGCAGGGAGATCACAAGGACATCAAGACCATCCTAACTAACAAGGTGAAGCCCTGTCTCTACTAAAAATACAAAAAATTAGCTAGGCGAGGTGGTGTGCACCTATAGTCCAAGCAACTTGGGAGGCTGAGACAGGAGAATCGCATGAATCTTTGGAAGCAGAGGTTGCAGTGAGCCAAGATAGCATCACTGTACTCCAGCCTGGGAAACAGAGTGAGACTCCGTCTTAAAAATAAATAAATAAAAAGAAAGAAAAATGAGACTCTTCTTTATTTTATAAAAATATTTGCTGAGACATTTTTCTATAGTGCCTATTTTCCAGGTATATATATGTTTATGTATGATACAACACTAGAAGGAAAATTCATTAATTTTTTCTCAAAAATACATATTTGTATATATAAAATATATATAGTACATATATAATATATACATATTTTAAATAAGTATATGTATTATAAAAATATGCATTATATATTACTTGCTACTTTGCTACTTTTAATATGCTTAACATTTTCATTTTTTCACTTATGATAAATAACAAATACAAGTTCATGGTTTTTTAATGTTTCTTTTTAATTTTTGCCATTTGCTATTTAATCACCTAAAACATCCTTCTACTTAGATGGTAGAAGAGGTCAGAGATCTGTTTGATCTTAACAAATGGTTTTAAACACTAAGCTTTAGTTTATTTATCTGTAAGATGACCATAACAATAGTACCTACTACATGTAAGTAGAGTTGCTATATGGATTAATAAGATAAAACAGATAGCTAATGTATCTAAAACACTTGGCATGAAACATATACTAGTAACTGTTGTTTGATAATTATAACTATAATCAGAACTATGTAATTTTAAGATATAAAGCAATGAAGTATATGATTTTTTTAAATGGCCTATTTAAGACAGTGTACTTCTCTATTAAAAGGAGACCGGCTATGGTTTAAGTCAACTTGATAGAGTGGTCTTTTAGATATTTAAAAAAAGTTTCAAAGTAAAATTTTTAAATGACCATATAACCAATATGTTTTACAAGGCATACGATACATAAAACTGAAAGTTAATGCAATATACCACAAATACCTATGCTATACAAAACAAGGTAAAATCCACTGTACAATAAAAATAAATCCAATTAGGAACATTAAGTATCAGTGAGAGAGTACACACACAATAAATTTAGTAAAATTCTTTAAAATTCATATTAAGCAGCAACAATAGAAAAGATTTCTATATCGTATGTACCTACCTGGAGTAGGCAAACAATCTGCTATCCCAGAGATCATGAGTCCCTCTAGGTCCAGAATGAAAATAACAGGAATCTGTCCCATCAAACATATTCAATCCATCTGCTGAATTTTTTGAAGCATGGCTGTGTACCACATCTAAGAGGACTATGATACCCATGGAATGAGCTGTGTCAACCAGTTCTTTTAGCTCTTCAGGTGTTCCGTAACGGCTAACAATAAACAACACAGCACAAACAAGATTACATCATATTTCGAGGAAAGAGCTAATTGTGCATCTATTGTTTCACCATCACAGTGCTAAACACTTTAAACACGCAAACACCATGTGATATGATAATTGGATACAACTCAAATTTGCTTAATATTTGATATTAAGCAAATTTAAAACCATTAAATTAGAAAATAATTTAAATCAGGTTATTAAATGTAGATTTATGCCCCAACCAGAATTCACATTTTGAGGATATAAATAATATAACTCTGCTTGTCTATTTTCAGCTTCTGATTTCCATCTGCAGGTCTATCTAGCCATGGCCATTCCTGCTATCATGTCTGTCCATTCCTTTCAGTGTGTACATCTGGGATTGAGGGCTCTTCAAGAATTTCTTTGAATACCCGTGAAGCCTAGATTGAGGTCGTCCCTCCTGCACTTATCCAAAAATAGAATGCCCTCAGTTACCAGTGGGCTGAGAAAATCTGCCATGTCCATCACCACCCAAGTAATACAGATGGGTAATTCACAAGCAGGTGTGTTTGTGTTAAAGGTAGCCTCCTAGTCTGAATGAAATAGATAATAAAAATTATTCCCAGAGGAAGGCCTTTTTAAACCTGTGTAAAATTTTGACATTATAGTCATCCATAGCATCAACTTTGCCCTTTAAAGGGTCACCCTTGCCTTCAATTGTTTACTGTCTTTCTTCCTCACTCGACTATATGCTCCTTGAGGGCAGTGGCTGTGACCATCCGGCTCCTCATGATAAGGTACAGTGCTAAGTATAGCGAGTCTCCTGGCAGCCAACTCCACTGACCAGCAAGAGCTATCTTTTAAAACTGCAAATAGGATCATATCACCTACTTAAAATCATACTTGTGCTCCCATTGTTCCCAGGGTGAAGACCATTGTCCTTATCAGGGCCTACTGCACCATCAACTGGCTTTTCCCAACAATGTTAATCAACTTAGGACACTCTCCCACCCCCTCTTCTTATGCCAGTCACCTATTCATTTTTATTCTCATTGACAACATGTTCAATAATAAACAGCATTAAAGTTTTTTTCATTTAGCCATTCACTCATTCCTTCATTCATTCTTTTATTTGTTTGCCAAATACATAATAAAGTCATCTACCACATGCCATGACATTTTCCATGTTCTGTAGATACACCAGTGAAAAAAATAAACATCACTGACCATATGAAATTTACATTCTCACTGGGAGACAACAAACAGGCAAAATATGCAGAATGTCAGATAGTAATAAGGGTTCTAAAGAAAACAAAGAAAGGCCACTGGTGGGAAGGGAAGGTTTGCTATTTTTAAATAGGGTCATCAGTGAAAACTTCATAGAAAAAGCAATATTTAAGGAAAAAAAAAAGTAAGAAGGCATAAGACTACATAAGGGTAAGAACATTTGGACAGAAAGGAATAGCAGGTACAGGGCACTGGGGCAGGGATGAGCTAAGAGCATTTGAAGAAAAGCAAACAGGCTAGTGGAACTGGAATGGTCAAGAAAGAAAGAGATGAGCTCTGAGAGTCAGCCAAGAAGCACATCAAATGAGTTCTTGGGGACCAATGTGAGGCCTTTGGCTTTTATAAGATAGGGGAGCCATTAGGGGTTCTGAACAAGAGAGTGACATAAGCTGACTTTCATTTTTAAATGATTACTCTGGCCACTGTGCAGAAAAATTAACCATAATAATTGGTAGAACAAAGGTAAGAGAAGGGGAAACAGAACATGAGAAAACAGAGTGACCAGTTAAAGAGCTATTGAAACAATCCAGGTAAAAGATAATCACAGCTTGGACACGGGTGGTGGCCGTAGGGGCTGGTGAAGCAGCCAGATTTGGGATATATTTTGAAGTTACAGATGGCTAGATTTTATAATAGTCAGCACGTAGGGCGGAACAGAAAGGGACGAGTCAAGTATAATGCCAAGATTTTTGGCTTGAACAACTAGAAGACGAAAATGTCATTTACTGAATTAGGGAAGACGGTAGGAGGAGGAAGTTACAAGTTATGATCAGAAACTTAATTTTGGACACATGAAGTTTGAGATATGTATTAGATACCCCAACATCAAATATATACTTTCTGAAGTTCATATGATAGGTCAGAGAGACTTAAGTTTGGGAGTTAACATTTAGCATATATTTAAGCTACAAAAATGGATGAGACTTGATGAGATCCTCCCAGGTATTTAATATACACAAAGAAGAGAATGGAACTAAGTACTGAGTACTGGGATGTCCAGTACTTAGTGGTCATAAAGATCAAGACAAAACAGCAAAGGAAATTAACAGTAAGCAACAAGTGAGGTGGGAAAAGCAACAACAGGAGGTCAAAATATTCTGGGATCCAGGGAAAGAAAAAGGTTCCAAGAAAGTGAGAGTAACCAGCTGTGCTGACAGCGGAAGTAAGCTAAGAATTGCCTACTGTCCTCAACAATGTGAAGGTTACTCACACCCTTGACAAAAGCAACTTCAGTGAAGAGGCAGACAGCCTACTTGGAATGGGCTCAAGAAAGAACCAGAGTGGAGGATTTGGAGGCAGTACTATAAATAACTCAGTCAGGGAGAACTAACATAAACAGAAACAGGTAAATGGGCCAGTTATCTTTTTTCTGTGTCTGAAATGTTACCTATTTATGCCCACTTCACCCCTTTCCCCAGTTAACTCTTAGTCATGTTTTAGACCTCACTTGCAATATTAGTTCTGATCTAAACTGATCAGACCTCTGATTATAGCTCCCTGTTATTTTCATTTTAGCTTTTATTACAGCTAAAAATAATAATATGTATGTATGATGATTGGAGCAATGCCTATATATCACAAACTCCACAACACTGAGAGCGCTGGACTTCTTCAGTCTGTGGTCATTTAGATCAGCACCACTTTAAGTGCGTAGAACCCCTTGGTGTCTTTCTGTCCAGAGAGCAACATTCCATCCATTTCAGCCTGGAGGGAAGGGCAGTCCTTCTGTGAGTAGTAACCGTCCTACCAAGGGCCTCTTCAGTGACCTTCCTAGCTGAGTCAGTCTCTTTCCAGAAAACGATGTGCTCTCTCACAATAAAGGCTTCCATAAGACAAGGTTTTGTGACTAAAACTTGGACCTCCAAATATGTGACAATTACAGCAGGTAATGACATTCTATATCACAAATCATCCCATGAAGAGCAACGTAAATTCAAGGACAATTTTTAAGGCTGGAAGGGAAGAAGGTCTGTGACCTTAGTACAAGAAAATGTTCAGCTTCTGTTAACTCTGTTAACTCTCAAATGTTACACAATGTCATATAAAATGTAAAATTTCATTTTATTTATTTAAACATTTTACTAAAAATAAAAAAGAATATAATGAGCCTTTGATGTTACCTTGAAGCTGCAAAGAAGCTTGTGATTTGGTAACCAAAGCTGGCATAGTAAGCATGCTCCATGATTGCCATCAACTGAATGCAGTTGTATCCTATATAAGGCAATGGTCATATATAAATTAAAAGCCACAAATAAAAAAAAAAAAAAAAACAAGTAATAGGGAAAAAAGCATCCTTATTCCAAATACATTAAAATTGACAAGCAATCTAGAAGCTCTGATCGTCTGGAAAAGTTCTACTACATTAACATTTTTTGTTTGACCTTCTAACACAACATTGGATAGTTAGTCTCTTAGAGCTTTATTCTGACTAGCTATTTGATATATCTTCATTTTAACAAGCAATAAATAATATGCAAATTTAGTTAATTTGGTTTTAGCATATTAAAGATGGCAATCTCCATATGCTAAACATCAGCTACACTTGTAATATTCATATTGAAGACTATGAAAGCTAAATAAAAATAATCAGTTGCATTACATATACTTCTTATTTTGGCTCTTTCTATATATTTCAGCCCATTTTATCATATAGCATAAGAAATATCATCAAATCCACATTTTCCACAAAGGAGGTTTTTTTGTTTTTGAGAAGCAGTCTCTCTCTGTCACCCAGGCTGAAGTGCAGTGGCATGATCTCGGCTCACTGCAACCCCTGCCTGCTGGGTTCAAGCAATTCTTCTGCCTCAGCCTCCCGAGTAGTTGGGACCACAGGTGCATGCCAAGACACCCAGTTAACTTTTTGTATTTTTATTAGAGACGGGGTTTTACCATACTGGCCACAGTGGTCTTGAACTCCTGACCTCAGGTGATCCACTTGCCTCAGCCTTTCAAAGTGCTGGGGTTACAGGTGTGAGCCACCACGCCCAGTCCACAAGGTAGCTTTTATAGAGTCAGCACTAATGCTTCTGCTTTCCACTATATAATTTGCACCTATAAAATTATTTCAAAGTTGCACACATGCATGCATGTGCACATACAAACACACATCACCTTCCTTTCTTCATCTGAATATGTTTTGCTCTAACAGTCAACAAAGTGACTCAAAAAAGCAGATACTGTGTTTTAAAAATCCACAGCATTAAAAAAATTCTAATGTATTTTTAATATAAGTAAATAATCAGAGAAAAAAGTGTTGGTCTTTAAAAAAAGCTAGGAAAAACAGGTTTTTCTTCTTGAAGGATAATTTGGTAAAATTTTCAAATATTATTTCATTACTTTGGAAGTTATATTTCTGTAACATACATAGAAAATATTCTTATTTGGCTCTCAAAGTCCAATTAATATAAGTTTTGTGATTTTCTTAAGTTTTATATAAGTTCATTTTTAATGCAAGTTCATTTAAATATACAACTATACTTGCAAATATACTTCTAAACAAACAAAGGTATTAGATTAGTTTCATTCTTCTGGGTTGACATCTTGTAGATTTTCATTTTTACAAGTACATTTTTCAGTACATCATTAATACTGGAACAATTACAAATTCACATGCAGAATTCAGGATTTACACATTTAAAGAAGAGCATAAACTTGTCCATGACTTAATAATCTACTGAAAAGTTATTACTCTTGGCTTTTCTATTGTAAAAAATCTAATTAACTCTACCAGGCCTGATAAATATAAATATAAACTTCTCAAGTAAATATGCTAATTATTAAGTCCTATAACAAAATATAGAGTTTATGGTTATTTGTCTACTGTGCAATAAATATCATTCTTATAATCAAGCACAAATTTATAGTTTTAGTCTTAATTTTTATGACATTAATCATTCCTGGACTCACTTACATTCCAGGTGCTAGGCTAGGCAATTCAGACACAAAGATGAATAAGAGAATCCTTGTGCTGCTGTACGTTCTGCAAGAACTGGGTCATAAGCAATTTATTTCACTATAATATGAAATAATATATCAAATATAATAATTTAGCATAATATCTATTAACTATAATTAATACCAAATTATCTATACATTTAATTAATTTTGGTTTCTGGAACCTGACTTCGCCATCATGGATAATCCATACATAACTGAAAACTTTAACCATGACTTACAAACCTTTCTTCTAGCCAAATTTTGCCTAGAAGAAACTAAAACTTCTCCCTAGCAGAAGCAGTGTAATTAAATGTGCTGTATCCTCCTGCCTAGCCATTGAAGTAGGTGTTAAATATACTGTTATATTATTTTAAACAGCATTACCTATAAAAACAACAGATTTAAAGCACACTGAATCAATAATTCAGCATATAGTATTCACTCTCTGGTTCATTATGAAGACAGGATGTGTGCCATTACAGTTCAATATGTGAACATCTAGCACAATGTGTCTCACATAGATATTCTATAAATGTTTGTTAAATAAGTCATCCAGGCAAGGGCTATATGCAATAACTCTGATAAAAAATGAGTTCCAGGCACATTACAAATATGAGATTTTTTTTCCCTAATAGACTAAAATGAACAGGCTATAATCAATGATCACTTAAATTGATAAAGGTTTCCTCCAGTAGAAAAGTAATTATGCTTACATATTTATCTACAATTTTGGAAGTCATCAGTTCACATTACTTAAAATTGAAATTGGAATAATATCTTTAATTCTTATGCTCTATCTTATTCCATTTCTCTTTTCTATGCTATCACTATTACAGGGCAATTTGAGAAGCCTAAAATAAAATGCATTTCTATTACATATTTTATCTCCTAACACAAAAAAGAGACACTTGTAATTAGCTTTTCTAATAAGAGAACAGACTCATTAAAATTTTATCTGAATAAAAATCACAGTTATTACTTACCAAGGTCTTTGATTCTTGGTAGTACATTGCATGTAAAATGTTTATAAGAAGCTACTTTTCCTTCATGGGAAGAAATTCCCACATGAGATTCATAAATTCTTAGGCTTCGTGGCTTCTTTGGTCTGGAATGCTTAAACTAAAGAATATAAAATTACATATAAAATAAACCAGGGATTCAGGTGTGACCCTAACTGATCAAGTATATTTTTTTTAAATGGTGAAGAAACTCAAACACTTGGAGCTATTCTCACAAATAAAAGTCACTGGCTACACTCACTAAATTTTCTTTTGGGGAAAAAAGTCCTTCTTATGGTCCAGATAGTGGACCTATTTTACAAGAGAAATCACTTAATGGCTTATGCCTTATCATTGAGTAAAGATTTTTTTTTTTTTTGAGCTTAGGCCTTATAGAAAATGTAAGAGCCATGAAATACATACATAATTATCAAATGCAAAGCGTATGTCAACAAACTCCAATGATGTAAAGGACAGAAAGTGAGTTCAAACATACACAGAACACTTGTCAATTATACGGCAGTAAAAATTACCCTAATTAATACATTCATGAGATGGTCTTTCCTATTCCATGCTTCTAAGGACACTGATCCTAATTCAAACCCATGACACTGAGACATACTGTATTAAAGAGCATTTGATAAATCAAAAATTGTAGTTTAAGAAAAAAACAAAAACAGTATCCTTTAATGATCAGTATGTAGTAATTTAGTATTCTATGTTTTCCTTAACCTCAAAAACATATACAAACACAAAACTCACTTCTATATTTTATTGGCTACAGAAGACAGACTCTGATACAGGTACAGTATAAGAGGAATACTATGATGTAAAATACTCAACTGTCAGTGAAAAGAAGCATTGAGCATTACTATAAAAGTATAAAAGTAAAAATTAATTTTAATAGAAATATTAGAAAAAGGATTTCTTTAAAGATTTGTTGTTCTCACTTTATATAAGTGCTCTGGATCCCAGTGTATCCAATCATAATTCACATTATCAGCTTCACGAACCACATACTTTGCCCACGGTGAAATACGATACAAGATCTCTCCACTTTTACTAGTAATAACTACCTAAAAAGAGAATGAGATGTTATTGCTTTAAATACTTTCAAACTCTGATAATACATAATGGTTTAGGAGTATTGCTACAGGTAGGAAAGGAGGAATGATCTTAAGAATCTGGACCACCATACAGATGTGTGACCTTCAGGAACATACTGCAATTCTATCGATGTTGGTTTTTCTCATCTGCTATTACTATATCATCCTTGAAGTAACTTCCTAGTTTGAACATTTAATAATTTTCTGGCAATTACCACCACTGTAAACCAGCCATGAGAATGTGTAATTAAACAGAGTTGATACTAAAAAGACAAGAATATTATTTGGAAGCTGCTGTCAATAAATCTATCAATGAAAGGAAATCATCCTACTCTATTAAAAAAAGGAATTACTGAGTTATATAACCAACTCTTTTGTTTCCTTTATATAGCAACTAATGATAACATTTCAGGAAGCTAAAAGAGAAAAACAGGTTTGATTAACACAATGTGTGCGCACAGACACATACAGACATTTTCCACACCTCCTCAACTTCTTTTACCTCCTATTTGCTGTATTCTTTATCATATAAAACCAAACATTACCTCCTTTAATCATCCGTTCATGTTTGCCAACAGTGTTTGCCAACAGTACCACTACTGTTTTTGATAATAAAAAATAAAATAAAAATTTTTATTTTTATACTGAATCTACCATTAAGACTTGAACTGAACAAATGATTTTGAATCTATCCAGCCACATAAATGGAATTTCCAAATGATTGAAATTGTAGCTATTGTTTGATTGATTGATTGATTGATTGATAGGGTGTCACTCTGTCACCCAGGGTGGAGGACAGAGGTGCAGTCACAGCTTACTACAGCCTCAACTTCCCAGGCTCAGGTGATCCTCCTACTGGAGCCTATGGAGGAGCTGGGACTACAGGCACGTGCCGCCATGCTCAGCTAATTTGGGTTGGTGGCAGGGGGCAGTTGTAGAAATGTTGCCCAGGCTGATCTTGAACTCTTGGACTCAAGTTGTCCTCCTGTCTCAGCCTCCCAAAGTGCTGAGATCACAGGCAGGAGTCACTGCATGAGGATGAAATTGTGGCTTTTACACAAAGTTATCTTTTTTACTGAACTTTCTAAAAAATAATGGTAGAACATGATGAAAAAAATGTCCAGATTAAGAGCTATATTATGCCCTCATCATTGAGAAAGTCTCAATGACTTTGAGTCATTCTTCTTCAGTCTCCTCTAACAGAGAAAAGCTTAAGTACTCACAATTCTTGGTAATTAAATATTTGTATAATGCTTTATAGTTTATAAAGGACTTTTACATTCTTATCTTACTTGATTCCAGAAAATCTTTATGACCCAAATATTTTAAGTGAGATTATGTAAGTTGCCAAAAGTCCCAAAATAACCAAGTGGCAGAGCCAAAAGCTGAATACAGAGCTTCTAATACTCACCTCTTTACTCCGAACAGGATTCCACAGCACTTTCTTCAGGTGCCAAAAAATAACACATCATGGTTTATGATGAAGAGGCCAAGTAAGCGGTGAAAGGATTGTCTAACTTACATGAATACAATTATTTCTCCTTCATTATGCCTCCCAGCTATTAAAGCTTATCATAGCCAGGCGTTGCTATTATTCAAGGGATTACCACAAAACATGAATCAATAAGACCAACCTACTTCAAGATTATTTTATCTTAAAAAAAAAAAGTTCCTTAAGCTACATGAATTTCTAGCATAATATGTTATAGTAATACGTTTGAGAATGGGCCTCTTGCTCACTCACCAACCCAGAACAAGGTATGAGGAAACAAAATGCTATAAATCAGTTTTCGGTGGCTACCACTTTGGCTAATCTATCCATCTATGCTTTCTCCATTTTGTAAATGTCTCCATAATAACTCCAAAGGCACACCATAAACTAATCATCATTTCTGAAGGTGTCTGTTGGCAGAGAAAATATCTGACATTTTAAGGCATGAAGAATCTACTTCAGGCTAAATGTAAGCCCCACATCCTCTGGAACACTAATCCATTCATCTTGCTGTACACAGCAATGTCTCCAGAGGCTACTGAGTGATGGGTATTGAAAGGAACAGTCCCTCCATGGGTCTCTGATGCTCCTACATCTTTTGCTGGGTATGCCAAGAAGGTGAGGCCCTGACCATTGTTAATGGGAGCCATATCTTAGGGCTGTGCTTGTAGCGAGCAACCTTGAAGGATGTCATGATGATGCCCTTGAAGACACAGAGCTGCTACAAAAGAAGGGAATCTTCAGGCTCCATATTATCCAACTATGATGTGAACCCACTGTGTGAGCAGCAGCCATCTGGATCATATAGTGCTACCCCTGTGGGGCTTGGAGGATAAGGGGAACCAATGCAAATATGATACCTACTGTGCCATAAGTAATAAAATAATTCATCTCTGTTCTAGGAGTCCTGTGCCAGAATTGATGTTATGGTAACAGGTTAACTTCTAGGTTTGTAGGTAGGGGTAAATCAAATCACAGATCTGACAAAGCGGTATTTGCTCATTCACTGAATGACTTCAATATTTTGTTTCCAAAAGTGCTGTATTTTCCTACACTAACAGTCATTTCTACTAGGGTTGGTTGTTGCAGTGGAGTATTTTAGTTTTCCCATTTCCTCCTTCTCTCTTAGTAACAGAATTGCAACCAAATGTTAAGTAGAGCAAAGCTTTTTACCAAATCCAGAACACTGACCTGTGATTGTTACATAATAAATATCTCTACTCTTTAGGACCTCTGAATTCTGCAAGTATTTTCGTTACAGTAACTTAGGTTTTCCTTACTGATACACTGGTCTATAGTAGCCACATCACCTTGCTTTTCACTTTCTCCTCCTAAATTGTTGTAATCTTCATAACCAAATAATAGTATCATAATAAATCTAAATAGATTTAATTTGAGAAACAACGCAGAAAGTAAAGACTATATATAGCCTTTATGGACTAAACTTTGCTCACAAAACTCTTTTGGTGAAGGAAGGGTACATCCTACATTTGTGTTATGCTGCTATGAGTTAAAATTCCAGTTGAAAAAATTTTTAGAGAAAACTTTATGTCATTTAACTCACAACCTCAAAATGTCAGCATGCTATGGAGCAAACTGAAAGAGGTGGCTTGATTGATCTTTCAACAATAAGTCTGGTAACTAATGTTTAAAAGAGTTCACTTGATACTGTCAAATAGGAGGTCTGATACACTGCTAGTGTGAGTATAAATCAGTATAAAATTTCTAAATAGAAATGTGACAATCTGCATCAAAAATTCAGAAAAATTAACTCCATGTCAGGCACAGTGGCTCACACCTATAATCCCAGCACTTTTGGAGGCTAAAATGGGAGGATCACTTGAGGCCAGGAATTTGAGGCCAGCCTGGGCAACCTAAGGAGATCCGGTCTCTACAAAATATTAATAAAAAATTAAATTAAATTAAATTAAACTGGCATGATGATGTATGCATATAATACTCATTAATTACTAGGGTGAGGCAAGAGGGTCACTTGAGCCAAAGAATTCAAGGGTACAGTGAGCTATGATCATGATACTGCACTCTACCCTGGATAACAGAATAAGACTCTGTCTATTAAAAGAAAAAAGTAACTTCAATGAGTCAGCAGTACTAATTATCAAACTGCCCCCATGGAAACAATCAGAAATGTGCCCAAAACACTACATCTTTGTCTATTAGTCTTGGTGCTACTTCTATTAGCAAAGACAGAGTGACCGAATAATGCAGAGTTGTTAAAAAATTATACTATCGAATCATATTAAAGGTTGCAGAAAAAGTCTTCTAAGTTATGTGAAGGAATATACTGTATCTTTCTAATGTAAATGCACAAAAACTCACAGCCTAAAGTATTTTAAAAGATACAAAAATATTAATATGGTTAACTGTGGGTAAGGGGATTGTTAGTAGTTTTTATTTTCCAGCTATATATTTTGACATTATCACTTCATTTACTTGTATAGCTTCCAGATTTCAAAAACATAAGTAGTTTAGTAAGGATTGCAAATATATGAATCATGTAATCACACATACATCTGTAGAGTATGCTACTTAAGGTACAACCTGTGTACCTTAAGTATATTAACACATTGTTTAAGAAATACAACTCAAAAAATACATCAAATTACTGGAAAGAAATATAGTGAAAATAATACCATAATAATACCAAATAATATGATAATAATCCAAATAATTTGATAATAATCAAATTATTTCTTTGATTTATAGGAGGTTTTCATCAACAGATATTATTGGATTACATAATTTAATAAAAGAAACCTCTAACTTCGCAAAAGTCAAATTAACTTAGTGAATGGTTTAAAGTCAAATTTTATTTAGAACATGTCATTTAGAACTCAATACACAATATAAAAAACAGTAAATGGTAAAGACAAAAAAGAGTGTGTGTGTTTCTGCGTGTGGGTGTATATGTGTTCATTCATGCTTGGAATAAATTTTAAAATGCTTCTTGCAAAGAAGACATTTTCCATGTACTGGAAAATTACTGACATAATATGTTCCATAGGTGGCCAACAATTTTACATCAAAACGTCGGATGTGTTCAGCTGGTTAGAAGTAAATGTTAGCATACTCTGAAATATGGTAATGAATATAGCTCTAGGTTTCATGAATGAAAGCGTAGCCAACTAACAGAAAAGGCACAGTTTTGAATCACATAATTCAAATTGCCCCAATTATGCTACAGACATCTCCTAATGTTGTGAGGAGCTTTTCTTAAATTTTTTTTTTTTTTTTTGCTTAAAGCAGAGTGAAAAAAAAAGTTATTGATCAAGATAACTATTTGATAGGGTACAGGTCAAAATGAATTATGAAACAAGTGATTTCCGATTTACAGAGCAATACTACCACTTCTTTTTTTATTTGACTTTTAAAATTTCAGCTTTATTGAGGTATAATTGATAAAAATTGAATATATTCAAGGTGTAAAGCATAACGTTTTGATATATGTACACATAAACACAACATATTTTAACAACATGTATATTACATATTTCCACCAATCAGAAGAGATGATGGCCACAGAGTACAGGCCCCCTAACTTGCCAGCTGTTAATGCTTTAGTGGCTGGGTTGTCCTGAGTTCTGGAAGTAACATGAGGGTGGTGGGAGTGGTACTAACAAAGTCCCTGAGCAGTGGTTATTTATCAAGCATAAAAATATTTTTTATTTGGCCGGGTACAGTGGCTCACACCTATAATCCCAACAATTTGGGAGGCCAAGGTAGATGGATCACTTGAGGTCAGGAGTTCGAGACCAGCCTGGCCAACATGGTGAAATCCCGTCTTTACTAAAAATACGAAAATTAGCCAGGCGTGGTGGCAGGCACCTATAATCCTAGCTACTCAGGAGGCTGAGGCAGGAGAACTGCTTGAACCTGGGAGGCAGAGGTTGCACTGAGCCAAGACAGCACTGTTGCACTCCAACCTGGGGGAAAAGAGAGAGACCGCCTCAAAAAATATATATATATTATAATAATAAGTATAACCATATCATTGAACAATGCTGATTATCAATATTCTATATGCATGTATATATATATATATATATATGAGTGTGTGTTTATAATGTGACTGAAACAGACAGAGAGAGACAGATAGAAACAGAAATATACACATATACATACATATTACAATTAATTCTTTTTTTTTTTTTTTTTGAGATATTGGAGTCTCACTCTGTCACCCAGGTTGGACTGCAGTGGCATAATCTCAGTTCAATGCAACCTACACCTCCCGGGTTCAAATGATTATCTTGCTATAGCTGGGATTATAGTCACATGCCACCACGTCTGGCTAATTTTTATTTTTAGTAGAGACAGAGTTTCACCATATTGGCCAGCCTCATCTTGAACAACTGATCTCAGGTGATCTGCCCACCTTGGCCTCCAAAAGCACTGGGATTACAGGCATGAGCCACTGCAGCTGGCCTATAATTAACTCTTAAGTAATTTGTAGAAGAGGGTAGAAGGAACATAAAAAAAAAAAGCGGTAATCAAACATTTGTAATTAAGTAGAAAAATAAGTAATATTCCAGAGGAAAATCTAAAAACTCTACCAATGACCTGAATCCCGAATAAATGTGTGTGTGTGTGTGTGTGTGTGTGTGTTTATTTTTTATTTTTATTTTTTTGAGATGGAGTTTCGCACTTGTCGCCCAGGCTGGAGTGCAATGGCACCATCTTGGCTCACTGCAATCTCCACCTCCTGGGTTAAAGGGATTCTTCTGCCTCAGCCTCCCAGGTAGCTGAGATTAAGGCACCCGCCACCACGCCCAGCTAATTTTTGTATTTTTTTTTAGAGACAGGGTTTCACCATGTTGACCAGGCAGCTGGTCTCAAACGTCTGACCTCAGTTGACCCACCTGCCTTGGCCTCTCAAAATGCTGGGATTACAGGCATGAACCACCATGCCCAGCCAAATGTGTGTTTTTAATAGTCACAAACATATAGTGTAAACATTATTTTTCAATACATAGAATTTATAATCACTAAAACTTTAAAATAGCTTAATACAATTTAAAATAAAGCTGAGAAATTTAATTTTAACTGAATTAATCTTTTACTACTCATCCTTGTTTTTGTTTTGTTTAAAACAGGACCTATCTGTATAAATTCTCTTCGCAGTTCTGCTTGTTATTTCTGCTGGGCCAATTTAACATTCATTAAGATTATGTGAAGATTATGTGAGAAAGAATCTCTTTGCCATTGTATGAGGCTGAAAATGGCCTCCCAAAAGATGTCCACATCCTACCCCAAGAATCTGTGAATGATACCTTCTGTGACAAAAAGATCTTTGCAGATGTGATTAAAGTAGAAATCTGGAAATGAAGAGATTCTTACTCCATTTCCAGATTCTTCAGGGGAACAATCACAGAGGGAGATTTTACATGTAAAAGAGGAGAGGACAATGTGACCAAGGAGGAAGAGAGTAGAATGACACAGATACTAGCAAAGGAATGCCAGCCACTACCAGAAGCAAAGAAAGGCCAGCCACTACCCCTAGGACCTCCAGGGGGACTGTGGCCCTGCCAACATTTGATTTCAGCCCAGTGACACTGATTTTTAACTTCTAGACTTCAAAGCTATGAGAGAATACATTTACATTATTTAAATCCAACATATTTATGCAGCAGCCATAGGAAAGTAACAGCCAGTAAAGGATAAATTGGAAACAATAATTTTTCGATAATAAAAGGGAAATATACTTTAGTTGAACTTTGTCAGTACTAGAAAGAGTTAAAAGATATAAGTTATCTTCATGAGTAGTCTAAATAATACATTTGTCTTGTGTTCATTTCCTACTCCAAAAAGTAGACAAAAATGTACCAATACATTACAGTGTCCCCAACTATACAAGATAAGTCTCCTTGAAGATTCCCAGGTAAAGCAAACCCCATCACAATAAACACTGCAGAGTTCCATAATGGATAAAAGAGCCTTTAACAATGTGAATTTGTGGTCGGGCACATGGCACAGGCCTGTAATCCCAGAACTTTGGGAGGCTGAGGTGGGCGGATCACCTGAGGTCAGGAGTTCCAGACCAACCTGATCCATATGATGAAACTCTGTCTGTACTAAAAATACAAAAATTAACCAGGCGTGGTGGCAGGCACCTGTAGTTCCAGCTACACAGAAGGTTGAAACAGGAGACTTGCTTGAACTACGCAAGCCGAGGTCATGCCACCACACTCCAGCTTGGGCGACAGAGTGAGACTCACTCTCAAAAAAAAAAAAAAAGTAAATTTGTAATACAGAATTTTTATACTTAGCATTTTTTCCACATAAGTATTTTCAAAGATTATACAAAACAATCGCTGCATATGTGATGTAAATGAAGACTCTAAATTTATCATATGGAAAAGTGAAGGGAATATTTTTTCTACCCGATATCCGACGTATTTGCTTTATTAAGCAAAGATAAAACTAGTTAAGTAAACAGATAATCAGTGAACAACAAAAAAAATACTTACTGAAAAAATCGCATTCTGAATTTCCTAATTAAGAAGATGAAAATCAGAAACACTCTTCATAGTAACTGCTAGTTCATTGTGAACTTTGGGTTTATATTTCTATTAATGGCGAATTAAAACAAAGAGACCACTAAAATTATCACGGTAGTTTTCTAATAATAATAGACCTTGATATATTAATGACTACATCCTGGATAAATTTTTATAAAACTGTACATAGTTGATTGATAAAATTATATACACTAGGGTAATATTTAGGCTATAAAGGACATTATATATTATTTAATTAAGCCTGCTATGGGTACCAAAAAAACATAACTGTTTCTTGAAGTTATTTTAATTCTCTGTTAATTTTATCTGGGTACTAAAGTTCATATATTTTAGAAATCTCCTTCTTTGCCTCATTTAGTTCATAATTTTCAAGTAATCAAATGAACTTATACAATCATATGCATAAAAAAATCATCCTTCTGCTGCCTTTTACATCTACAATGTTCAGGAATTGAGAGAGGTGGATAGAGAGATGAAATGATTAGCCGAAGCCCCTGAGCTCTTATGTTATGCAACACTGGGCACTATACAGGAGTAAAGAAGATCTCCTTTCCATCAGCTCCCATTATTTTAGATTTCTATTTTAAAACATGCCATCACAATGTATTTAATAAAAAACAATAAACCTTTCCAAGGTTGAATTCATAACAACAGCTTGAATAGGATAGTTAAAGGGTTTCTCTAACAAAAATACTTATTAATCATAATTTTAAAACCTCACTAACTGAAAAGACTGAACATATTAGCTATGAAAAATAAATTTGTAATGTGACACAAATGAGTGTCAGATTGATTTATACAAAACTTTGGCATAACAGACACAGAGGTATAGAACAAAAATTACTATTTTTTAGGTATAACATGCATAGCTACTTTGTCCCTGACAACACCAATTAGACAATTATAAATATATCACAAACTCATTTCTGTAATACTTACATGTGGGAGAAAAGAAACTACAGAATATTGCCAAAAGTAAATAAATAAAGATCAGTAGGCACTTCTAAAAGCAGGTCCTGACTTAGAATGATTTAGAGAGACAGAAGCTTCTGAACCTATAAAAAAAAGTATTATCCCCCAAGATTTATACCCTAGTTCCCCTATCTTCTAGCCTAGTTAAGAAGTATTACAATTGTAATGTTTTTCTTTCTCTACTTTTCTACCGAGGCAAAACTTTAAAGAAATAAAGAAACAACTAAGTAGGACTGGTAAAGTGTTTGCTTCATTTCAAGTACATTACCTGAACAAAAAACTTATAAAGTGAGGTCGCTACAAAAAGACAAATCCAAAGGGATTATCTGAGATTTAGGAAGCAGGCATTGAAAACGATATCCCTGAATAAGTGAGAATAACTACTCGTAGGTGAAAAGAAAAGGAACAATGCTGAGATGTTATAATCATGTAGAGATTGATTAGGTGTCTTAGACTAGAAAACAAATGAATTACACATGATACCAAAATATGCAATTTAAACATCCAAGATATTGAAAGATCAATATAGTAATAAAAGGAAAAAGCTATGAAAAGGGGAAAAATCACTGAGTTTTCATTACTGAAAAAGTGTGCTTCAAAGAATCTCATCCATGTGCAGTGAAGGCTAGAATTCTATTAAGTAAACAGAGTTATAATCTGGTATGAAGCCAATAAAAAAATCTAAGAAGTATTTTCAGAAGTGATAGGATAGAGGACGCACTATCACAGGATGAGTTGAAGATCTTTTAAAAATATTTTATTAATTATAATTACAAAAGTCTACCTGGTGACACATTCAACCATTTGAAGAAAAGAATATGATTCCTAAGCAATCATTCTTTCCTTTTCAGTTTTGGTGTTTTTTTTTTTTTTTTTTTTTTGAGACTGAGTCTCACACTGCCACCCAGGCAGGAGTGCAGTGGCATGATCTCGGCTCTCTGCAACCTCTACCTCCCAGATTCAAGCGATTCTTCTGCCTCAGCCTCTCAAGAAGCTGGACTATACGTGTGTGCTACCATACTGGGCGTTTTTTTTTTTTTTTTTTTTTTTTTAAAGTAGGGATGGGGTTTCACCATATTGGCCAGGCTGGTTTCCTACTCCTGAGCTCGTGATCCACCTCTGGGACTACATAAAAGCCTGAGCCACTGCACCCATTCTCTAAGCAATCATTCTAAGTGTCATTGCAATGAAGTAAAATATAAAGCATGAAGGAATAAAAAGAAACAACTCAACCCCCAAAAGAAATCTAGAGAAATTCCAAAGACTACATATAGAATACATAATTCTAAAAATATAAGATCTTTTAAGATAACATACAATTATGTATTTAATAAACATTAAGACTATTACATCCAAGAATACAGTTAATGACTATTAAATAAACAGTTAACAATAAAATGAATTTCTCTTGAATCTTTAAATATTCTTTACAAATTAAAGTCTCACAGGTTGGAACACTATCATTCTTTTCTCTCCTTTCTTCTAAAACAAACCTGTATTTTGACAGGTATAGGTGGTTATTAGGAGAAAAGAACTGGAAATAGATATGTATGAACAATGATTAAAGTAAGTACAACCATCGAGAAATAAGAAAGGGATGAAATAGTTTGTATGATGGGAAAGAGACAATGACTACCTGTGGGTATGCATTTGGATAATTTCTTGTCAATCGATTTTTTTATCAGCATTCCAGTAGATTATAAAAGATGGTCAAGAATTGGAGTGACCTTTGGATAATGGACTTAAGCACTGGAGGTGGAAACAATGATGACAGGAAGAAACAGTGGTAAATAATAGGATTCTACACAATAGGCTTTTTACTTTCATCCTTCCTTGTTCAGGTATATCTAAATCTTTAAACACAAATGTCCCCATATTATGAAGATAAAACAAAGGCATAAGGCAGCAAACTTGAACTTGATCTCTAAGTGTAACAACTCCTCTGGAAAAGTAGAGAAAACTACAGAATAAATTAGTGAATATAATTCAGTCAATAAAGCATAGGTCTGGGAATTACTCACCTGACCAATGAGTGAGACATGGGGAATATTCATAATATGAGATACAGTGACCTATGGCTGATTGTTAGAAAAAATATTATATGTTCATGAGAACGTATAATTTTCCATTTGAGCACTAGACATGTGGGGAAATGTAATGCTACTGACATATTAGGAGGGACAAAGATGAACATACTGAAGTATTAAAAAAAACACATTTTAAATTGAAGAAAGTTAAACATTAATTTTGACATTTAACATACTTTTAACTGTGGTATTCAATAAAAGAACTCAGCTTAAATGTAAATGTTTAAATCATGAATGAGATTGTATACTATGTACTTTATCAGGGAAAAAAGGTTATTTCCTGTAGGCATACCTTTATTCATTATTATTTGAAGGCATACTTGGCCAAAGTGCAAATACTTTTATTAAATATAACCAAAAATAATGTCTACCTAAACATTCACAAACTGTAATTTTCTTCATTTCTCTGGCACAGCAATGAAAGATCAAATACTAAACAAAAGCTCTCTTGAAAATAAATTGGATGCCTACCTAATTTAGAAGAAAAAAGCATTAAACACTTTTACTTTTTAAAAAAAGTATTTCCAAAGAAAAATGTGAGAAAGTGTTCAATTTTCCAGACTTTATGATCGTATTTAAAATATACTGTGCCCACATTGAAGAAAAAAAGAAAAAAGATGATAAAATACAACATATTTCAGAGTACATAGATAATATGAAAAATAAGTTTGCTAATACATTTAAAGTATCTATGGAATCAATGTTTACATTAAGGGCAATCAGGAAATAGAACTTTATGAACAGTATAATTTTTTAGATAACGGTGATTCACTTGTATAAGCATTAAATAAATAAGTGGAAAAGAATGCTTTTTTATGATTATTTTTCTAAAATATATCCCACATTCCCCTGTGGCATTAAACACTTGTTGAGCTTGATTTGTATACTATCCTGTATTTTTCACCTTAATTCAGTAAGAAAACGTTAGGCTTTTATATCTGTCTTTGACAGCAGTTTTCAATCCTGAATAAACAATAAGAACTACCTGAGGAATAACTTAGAGATGCCTGAGCCCCATTTCTAACTACTGCCTCCATTCTCCCTATTGTTCTTGACTCAGATTCTGTGATCTGTAGTTTAGTGCTTTAGGAGATAAAAGCTAGACCTGAGAAGATAAAAGACAGAGTAGCTACAAGGACCAGCGTTCCAGCAATAAAATGATACATCTTTATTTTTAAAAAATAATAATACATTATCGTGGAGGAAAGAAAACATCAGGTTACAGGAAATACATTTCCTAAAACCCTGGTAATAATACTTTTACAAACCATAAAAAATATTTTGCAATAAAGTTTGTCTCAATCTCTACTTTACATTTTAAATGTATTTCTTATATTTTAACAAAAATTTACAATTACATTTAATCCTTCATAGCCTAATCTTCCTACTAATTTATTATTCTAAAATAATAAAATTTAAATCTCTTTACAAACTTAAGTCAATCTCACTTAAATAATTGAAGGCATCCATGCTAGCTCAGAAATGTATGCATTTGTGGTCCTCAGCATACCTATCATGGTCCTTAAACTCACATCATTTACTTATAAAAAAGTTTCCGCTATACTTGGGAATGCTGTCATAAAAAGAGTACGGCAAATTTACTCAAGATTCTGATCTTACCCTGTTGTTCTAACCCATCAATTTTTTTTTTAAATTTCACAATTTCCACACTATGTATCACATCAATCATTTGCAAAACATTAACAGTTTTGTTAAAAAAAAAAAAGTTATCATAGATCCATCTTCCCATGTGCTTTCTGATTTCCATAAAACTGGTGAGAAATATGACACTTATGCTTAAATTTATACTTTCATTAAATTAGTGATGTGATACTTTTGTGTTATATTGGTCACTTGCATTTATTCATTTGAAAATTTCCTCTCTGTGTAAATCTTTTTTTTGTTTTCTTTTCCCTGATTTGAAAGTGCTCTGTATGTATGAAAAATGCTAGCTTTTTGTGGCCATTGTCATATATATGAATATATTTTCTTCATTCTGCTGTGTGCAAAAAGAAAGAGTTACCAATGTTACTTTAAATGCCATTACTAAAACTTGATACCTTTCTTCTCGATACATAATTATTTTAAAATTGTAGCAGATATTGGCTCTTTAGTCAGTCAAACTGCCTTTCTGCATTCTTTCTTTGTATTAGAGACCATGGAAAGCTTAATATCAAATTTTTCTCACTCCCTTGCGTGTAGATCTCTACATGGTTAATCAACTCATAAAAGAACCAGAAGGAAGAACCTAGTATGCGAGGTAGATCATACAGGGATCAATCGTTTCTGCCTGAGAACCCAGAGTGAAGCTTAATCTAATAAAATGCCTTTAACTACATAGTCACAAAGAGTGGAAAACTCAAAGATAACTATCATGCTGATATGGGAGTTCTGGGTAGGGAAAGTATGGTCCCTTTAAATAACATGGAAGGGAGAAAGAGAAGTGTTGGGTAGAGAAAGGTGGTTCCCAATCTAGGGCTCCACCCCTGTGGACCAAGGTGAAGACAAGCATTCCTGCCAGCCAGCCAAAATGTTGCATTTTCCAAGACCACCCTGGTCCGCCACACCCCCATCATGGGCCTACAAAAACCCAACACCTTAGCGGGCAGACACTGGCCAGAGTTGAGAGACGTACATCAGTGGAAGAAGACATAGCAGCTGGAAGGCAAGAGGACATGGAGGGAGCACACAGGCAGAAGAGCACACCAACAGACACCTGCAGGGTGGCAGGTCATCTATTGGCAGAACAAGGCATCGTTTGGCCAGGGCAATCTGAAGACAGCCAGGGCCACCAAGGGGCCCAATCCAGGGGAAAACCATCTCCCTCCTGGCTCCCACATCAGCAGAGTTACTTCCACTCAATAAAGCTTTGCACTCATTCTCCAAGTCCACATGTGATCCAATTCTTCCAGTGTACCAAGGCAAGAACCCAGGATACAGGAAACCCTCTGTCCTTATGACAAGGTAGAGGGTCTAATTGAGCTGGTTAACACAAGTCGCCTACAGACTGCAAACTAAAAGAGCACAGGGTAGCACACGCTCATTGGGACTTCATAAACTGTAAACATCCACACTAGACACTGCTGTGGGGTCGGAGCAACACAGCCTGCCCATCTGCATGCTCCCCTGGAGGTTTGAGCAGCTGGGCACTGAAGAAGCGAACCACATTCCCATCACACACCCTGTAAGGGGAACAAGGAAACCTTTCTGATCTCAATGCCATCATTAATTAGTTCATGACACTAATAATTTCTATTTGTACCTTCCTATATATAATTATGTGCACATTCGGAATCTGCTTTTTCATGAGAAATAATCATAAAAAGGGGCTGTGTATGGGGGAAAAAATATTTCTCCCTGCATTTGGTTCCAAAATTCAAATTTTAAAATTTATTTTTTACAAGCAGAGTTTATACAGTTTATCATGCAAAAAGAAACAGAAGTTGGCAATATCTAGGAATGCTTGGGGCTGAGAGGATGACGAGGAGGGTTTTTGAACCAAGATGAGAAGCAGTGCTCTTTTTATGAAAAATAAGAACATAATTTGATTTAACCTAGGTCATCATTTCAGAAGAACACAACACATTTGGAATATCAGAAAGTTTGGAATCAAAGTAAGTTTGAGAGAAGAAGATTCAAACATACTTTAGAATTAAAGTAAGTTTGAGAGAGGAATAAGGTTCATATGAGAAAAAGCTAGAGGCAGTACCTGACTTGGAGGTCTAAAGAATGTTAAGGGAAGGGCAGAGCCTGGAAAATTAAACGGCATACATAGAAAGCATGAATGTGTCACACACACACACAAAAAAAAATGCCAGCACTATGAAGACAAATAGTATAGGTACGACCAAACCTGAGAGCAGCTGGGCCTAAAATGCTGGGCCTAATATTTTGAAATGAAAAAGAAAACCAATAAAATTTCTTCAGATGTTAAAATTATTTTTATATAATAACTCATTAATTTTAAAATGAACTCATGTCTCAGGATCAAATGGAAAAAGTTGCTGCTCGGCTGAGAACAGTATGTTCATGAGATAGCTTATAGTTGTAGTCACCTGAACAGAAACTTGCAAAAATTACCCACTGTAATTATTATTTCATTATTATTATCACTTCAAACCTCTCAACATGACTATAAATATGACTTCTTAAGTCAATGACACAATTAATTGGCAATCACAAACTAACCGCATTTAGCATAATGATAGAGTAAACCCTGTTTAACATAAATATGCAAATGTCAATGGCATTGTTATTTAGAAAAGCAACAAACAAAAGCCATCATCTGTATATTCTACAATTTATATTTTTTATTTTACATATAAATATAAAATTATAAATTGTAATTTAGAATTACATTCTAATTTGTATATGAAATAAAGCCTATTCTGAATTTTTTAACTCAAAGGAAGATTGCAACAGCGTTTCAAAATAGTAATACATATTTATATATACACCCATATATTCACAGATATTATTATACTATATCCATTTAATTTCTGTAGGCCGAAATGGTGTTTTTAATCTCTTATAAATGCTGATTAAAGAAGTTATTTAAGTAATTTATGAAAATTACCAGATTAATACTAGACATGAGACGTGTTAACGTAAAATAACCTACTGTTAACTCTTGTAAACCCTTTCTTTTATTATATGTAAGTCGTCTTCTTGGGATATGTTAATGGTTAATTTTTAATTTTAAATCTGAAACACTTCTCCTTTATAATCTATAGACAAAGCTTCAAAGGAGTACACAATAAAAACAAAAACCATATCCAGCAAAATATGCAACACTGTTGAACAATTTACAGGGTAAATGCAGGCCCTAATGCAGGCAGCAGGAAGGGTAGAAAATGAACATTTTGTTCTTCTAAACAGTGGTAATGAAGGTGGAGCCCTGATTTTAATGCCTCAATAAAGCATAAAGTTGTTCTACAATTATGTTAGCTATCATAACAAAGAGACTTGAGGCTGGGCACAGTGGCTCACGCCTATAATCCCAGCATTTTGGGAGGCCAAGGTGGGTGGATCACGAGGTCAAGAGATTGAGACCATCCCGGTCAACATGGTGAAACCCAGTCTCCACTAAAAATACAAAAAATTAGCTGGGCATGGTGGCACACACGTGTAGTCGCAACTACTAGGGAGGCTGAGACAGGAGAATTGCTTGAACCCAGGAGGCAGAGGTTGTGGTGAGCCAAGATCGTGCCACTGCACTCCAGCCTGGGTAACAAGAGCAAAACTCCATCTAAAAAAAAAGAGAAAAAAAAGAAACAGACTTGAGTGATCTAGAATAAATACATTAATACATTTTGTTTCTTTTTATAATAGTAATTCATGTCAAAGAAGAATGCTTAGCCAGAATAAGTGTTAGTTTATGCCTTGCAGACATCACTCTATTAATAATGGGTATGGTCTTGAATCAAGTAACTAAATAATGATGTACCTTTAAAGATTTGCTTGATATTTTAGGAGGGGTGAATCAAACTGAAGATGCATAGGCATAGTATAATCATACTTTTATGATAATAAAAAGCATATAAATATAGAAAGGCAGAGGACAAGGACAAGGACAGTTTATAAATGCCTAAAAACAGATTAGGAAGAATACCCATAAAATCTATTAAGAGTGGATGACAGCCTGGACGGCCAGGCCATTAATGATTATAAGAAGGGCTACTTTTCTTTCCATATTTTTAAATTAAGTTCTATTTTTAAATAGACACTATGCATCACACTGCATAACTATAGAAAAAGTAAAACTGGCTCTCTTCAAGTAAAAATAAAGACATTTCGAATATCAGAATAAGTTTTCCTGTGTTGAAACATATGTCAAATGTCCCTTATTTCCTTGAGCAGCGGTTTGTCTAAAGAAATATACATGTGCACATACATATATAAGAAAGCTTAGCTTTTTATTAATGTCAAAAATTTCCAAGAAAAAACTATACCAGAGAAAAATATTGTTTTTAAATCTGTAAGCTCAAGAAATTATGTAAACTGAAAATTTGAAAAGAACAATTTAAACTCAATCAAAATGCCATGCCTCTACTTTCCAAAAGAGGGAGCTATAACTCCACTGCCGCAATCATCAATTTGATACATAAATGATCTATTCAAATACACAACTTATCAAGAAAATAATTTTAAGGGAAAACTCTAAATTATGTGTTTATTTTAGCCGTATGATTTTAATTGCCTAAAAAGCACAGTTAGATCTATGAAAAATATCACAATCTACAATAATAAAATGGAAGCTATTCCAACTCCTTTACAGAGAGCTCAATTGTAGAATAAAAATGTGACAAAAGACTTACAGTATTTAGATTTTGAAAAATAGATTTAGATATGACAGATGTCAGTTCCTAAAATTTGTTCTGATTATTATTTGAAAATTAAAATGTAGTATTATTCTGAACTAGAGACAGAATGCTACCCATTTCTTACAATGATTATTAATTTTCTTGTATTTCCTTGAGCAGTGGTTTGTTGCTCTCCTTGAAGAGGTCCTTCATATCCCTTGTTAGCTGTACTTCTAGGTATTTTATTCCCTTTGTAACAATTGTGAATGGGACTTCATTTATGATTTGGCTCTCTGCTTGTCTACTGTTGGTATAAAGGAATGCTTGTGATTTTCACACATTGATTTTATATCCTGAGACTTTGCTGAAGTTGCTTATCAGCTAAAGTAGTTTTCAGGCTGAGATGATGAGGTTTTGTAAATATAGAAACATGTCATCTGCAAACAGAGACAATTTGATTGCCTTTCTTTCTATTTGAATACCCTCTATTTCTTTCTCTTGCCTGACTGCCCTGGCTAGAACTTCCAACACTATGTTGAATAGGAGTGGTGAGAGAAGGCATCCTTGTCTGGTGCCGATTTTCTAAGGGAATGCTTCCAGCTTTTGCCCATTCAATATGATATTAGCTGTGAGTCTGTCATAAATAGCTCTTACTACTTTGAGGTATGTTTCATCAATGACTATTTTACTGAGAGTTTTTAACAAGAAGGGATGTTGAACTTTATCAAAGGTCTCTTCTGCATCTACTGAGATAACCAAGTGGTTTTTGTCTTTGTTCCTATTTACGTGATGGATTACATTTATTGATTTGCATATATTGAACCAGCCTTGCATCCCAGGTATGAAGCCAGCTTGATCATGATGGATAAGTTTTTGTTGTTGTTGACACGGAATCTCACACTGTTGCCCAGGCTGGAGTGCAATGGTATGATCTTGGCTGACTGCAACCTCCACCTCCCGGGTTCAAGGGATTCTCTTGCCTCAGCCTCCCAAGTAGCTTTTAGTGTTCTTAGTAGAGATGGGTTTCACTATATTGGCGAGGCTTGTCTTGAACTCCTGACCTCGTGATCCGACTGTCCCAGCCTCTCAAAGTGCTGGTATTACAGGCATAAGCTACAACGCCCAGCTAGATAAGCTTTTTTGATGTGCTACTGGATTTGGATTGCCAGTATTTTATTAAAGACTTTCACATCAATGATCATCAGAAAAATCAGTCTACTATAAAGACACTTGCACACATATGTTTATTGCAGCACTATTTATAACAGCAAAGACGTGGAACCAACCCAAATGCCCAACAATGATATACTGGATAAAGAAAATGTGGTCTACATACACCATGGAATACTATGCAGCCATAAAAAGGAATGAGATCACATCCTTTGCAGGGACATAGATGAAGCTGGAAGCCATCATCCTCAGCAAACTAATACAGAACAGAAAACCAAATACCACATGTTCTCACTCATAAGTGGAAGCTGAGTGATGAGAACAGGTGGACACAGGGAGGAGAACATCACATACAAGGGCCTGTTGTGGGGTAGGGGTGAGGGGTGGGAACTTACAGGACGGGTCAATAGGCGCAGCAAACCACCATGGCACAAATATATCTATGTACCAAACCTGCATGTTCTGCACATGTATCCCAGAGCTTAAAGTAAAAATAAAGCTATATTAATCAAAAATATAATAATTGGCTAGGCACCGTAGCTCACTCCTGTAATCCCAGCACTTTGGGAGGCCAAGACAGATAGATCACAAGGTCAGGGGATCTAGACCTGGTCAACATGGGGAAACCCCATCTCTACTAAAATACCAAAAATACAAAAATTAGCTGGGTGTGGTGGCATGCATGCATAATCCCAGCTACTCAGGTGGCTGAGGCAGGAGAATCACTTGAACCTCGGAGGCAGAGATGTCAGCGAGCCGAGATCACGAGACTGAACTCCAGCCTGACAACAGAGTGAAACTCAGTCTTTAAAATAATAATAATTAAGATAACAAGTGTACACTGGTACTGTTCAGGCAGAGCAGAATGTACGATGACCCCGTGGTAATAATACTTACTGTATCAAGTTTTTGTAATAAGTCAATGACAAAATATATCGAAATTAATTATCTGTCAATGGGAAACATTCAGTAAGTGGTCGCTGTTTATGTTGGTATTTTTCATGCCTCCTACTTTGGCTAACAAAGCAAAAAAATTGGTGAGCTCTTTATTCTTATCTTTTAACAGATGATGCTGAGTCTAGTAATGAGGTAATGAGTGTTTAATAATATAAACATGCAGAAGCCTCTTTGAGAAGATAAGGAGATTTATGTCTATTTAGTCATGTTTATTATAGTGATTCTCCACCAAAAGAAGGAAAATCTGTTTTTCAAATTTAAAACATTGAAGCAGCCCATCCTGCCTCTTCCACACACCTGGCTCCTGAGCTTGACAGTGATTTCCAAAGGAAACCACTTCTATTGAGTACACTGTGTCCTAGCCCTTAGGCTTATTGGAGCAGATAAAAGTTTTAAAAACTAATTTATTATATTAATATTTCCTTAAAGGCAGTGACTTTCTGATTCTCTATGTGTATTACCATACCAGGTACACAGAAGATACTCAAAACACATTTGCTGAATTAGTGAAAATATGAAGAAATGGCACTCAGCAGCTAACAATCAACCTTATGATGTGATGGCCTCTAGCATAGCTCTGCAACCAAACCTCCTCCATGATTGGGAACTTTCTGAAGCTTCAACTAGAACATTTGAGGATCGCAGAATCAAGGAGTTCAGGGACTTCACAGCTGCAGTTGGTGCCAAGGAGCTATTTGCTATATAGATTGGTTTCCTTACTAATTGATTGTAATAAGTAAAAACTCAGTAAAGTTAGCGTGCTAATCATATCAAAAAAAAAAAAAAGGAAAAGGCAGAAAAAAGTTCTCTAATACTTTTTAAAAATTAGTACATTTAATTCTTAAAATAAATAAATTAATAAACTTAACATAAAGGTTTAAGAAAAAAAAAAAAAAGACCTAAAGCAGCAATAAAAACAGTAATAGTTGCCTTGCTGCAGTTTCTATAAAATTAGCCCTTAAAAACCATTGAAGAATCAAACTGTTTGATTTAATCCTTCAAAGACTGGGTCCCAAAATGTCTTTAACACTCGATAAATATTTTCTGCCTCTCCACTCTGCCAGGCACTGTTCAAAGAATTGACAGTGTACAGGACTAGGAAAAAAAAAGTAATAAAAACAAAACAAAACAGGAAAGGCCATGCTCTCATGGAACTTATACTGACATGGAAAAGGATTATTTATATTAAATTTTAATCCCTCTTATCATATACTATCAATATTTTTCTCTCTTTTACTATAGATTAAAAAGAAATTTGACTGCCATCTCTTGTTAAATGTCTCCTTACTCCAAACAATATTCTTTTCTGCTTACTATCATTATGTGTGGCAGTATCTTATTGTATTTTATATACGCTTATAATTTCATTATTTGTAAAATATTTTAACAACCTACAAAATAAACATACTGTGCATTTTGATTTAATATATTTAAGTAACTCTGAGTTAATACTGTTAAATAACAAACGTCAATAGAAATAACAATCATAGGATTTATCATGGTAAATGTCTTAGGAAGGGAGACATAAGGGACATGGAAATATCGTATAATTATATGACCATGGAGTAAAATCAAGTAAATGTGAAAAGATTTAGATAGCTTCTCTTATAATCAAATGCCTTAAATCTGTAATCCAGACTTAGAAGCCCATCCCTCAGACATCACTTGATGAGACAACAGCAGCTGACTCTAACTGCATCGTAGACCTTGAATGCAGAACCACAAAGCAGAGGGAGAGTAGAGAACACTCAGCCTGCCTCCAACAGCAAGACCCCTGGGCTAATTCAGGTGGCTTTATCACAGAAGAATACGATAAACAAGACCGCACCACCACCATGTCAGAGGCCAGGAAGAGAAAGCACCAGAAGAAGCAGTCCCCAAAATGCCCAAGCATCCAACACAGCATCCACTCCCACATCAACTTCATCTGACCATTTTACAGATAAAACTCCTCTCTACATTGGCTTCATTTTTCCATTAAACTTTCTGTTTTTCAATCTAAAGTTTTATAATTACTCAAATTCACCTTTAATATGTCATTTCTTATATAAAGTTTCTAAACTTGTGATGATAATACATCTAAGTTTGGTACCTTACCAGTCAACAAGTCTAATGTAACCCTTTTCAACCTAAGACCTTCTCCTAAATTTCCCTCTATACATTTAGACTGTTTCTCCCACAATTATCATGCATCCGTTGTACATTCTAATGGTTTAAATCAAACTTTGCAAACAGGATAAAAAGAAAATAAGTTCAAGGAAAAATAGAAAGGAGCTAAGTACCTTTAATTTGGATCCATGAGGCACGAGTACAGATTTATTCTGCTTTGGTGGGATATACAGCTCCCATTTTCCATAATCCAGTTTTTTATATGGGTATGAAAATGGATTCCAACCATCTAAAAAAAATAAAGAAAATCATTTAACAATAGCATGGTAGGACAAATCGTTAATGAATTTCAAGGAAAACATAATATATTACTTCACTTGCACGAAAAATCAGCTTGTCTAAAATTTTTTTTTCTAAAGTGTTAATCAAAATACTAGTGGTTTAGAAAAGGCAGGACATTCTTAATTTATTTATAAAAAATGCATTTTAAAGTGTGCTTTTGCATTTTAAAATTAAATTAAGATTATAACATTTTCAACTGTGGTTTCAACTCTAATACTTCTGTCAATAAACAGAATGGAAAAGAAAATGATGGATCTTTTCTTAGAGAACACCATCAATAAAGAAAGATATTATGAACAAACAGAAATGTACATGCCATGGTAGGAAAATAATGAAAAACCATTAAAATCATATAATATTTACCAAACTTCATAAGAGTGTGACAGAACTGACGTAATATCTAAAGAAATGCCTTAAGCAAGAAAGGTAGAGGGTTATATAAAGTACAGGAGGTACAGAAAAGGCGGAATGCAGAACCTGGAAGAAAGTAAAACAAACAGGAGCAGACTCACACACACAGAACTTAACCTAGCATAGAGGAGGCATTAACATCCAGCGAGTAAAGCACACACTGTTTAATAAGTGGTGCTGGGACAACTGGTTACCCTTAGGAAAATAAAATGAAATAGATCTCCACCTAATAATATGTCCCCAAAATCATTTGAACATGGATTAATATTTATACATGACAGGCAGAACTATAAAATGCTTAGAAGAAAACACAGAGAAATATATTTACGATATTGGAGTATAAAAAGTTTTTCAAATAAAATATTTTTAAAAACCATAAAACTTTAAAAATGATAATTCTGACCATTAAAACTATAAACTTATCATCATAAATAGATGAATCAGTAGACAGGATGACAAGACAAGCTATAAATTGGAAGAATACATTTGTAATTAATATACCAAAATATATAGAGCAACAAAAATACATGAAGAACATTATAAGTCAATGAGAAAAAGAAAACAAACCAAGAGAAAAATTGTCAAAAAGTATATTCAGGAGAGAACATTGCAATGTTTATTGGAATGGCCAATAGACAAATGTAATGATACTTAAGCTCACTGGTTAATCAGACAATCACAAATTAAAACAACAATAAGATACCATTTCACATTCAGGGGATTGACAAAAATTAAAAGTTTGAAAATATCTAGTCAGCAAACATATGAAACATTGCTAATGAGGGTATTACTGGTAAAAACAACTTGGCATCATATATGATGCAAAGATGAAGATATCTTAATCCCATAGCCCAACAATTCTATTCCTAGGAAATAGCTTAGAGAAATTCTCATAAATGTACACAAGAAGGCATTCAAAATTATTCACTAAAAAATCATTTGCAATAGCCAAAAAAACTGGAGGCTATCAAAATTTAAATCAGCCACAATATGGCTGATTTGCAGTGTAATTAAACAACTGGATGCTATACAGTGGTATAAAACGAATGGATTAGAGTCTCAACATATGCAAATATCCCAAACACAAAAGTTAATCTTAGGTAGCTGGAAAGATGGCCGAATAGGAAAAGCTCCCATCTGTAGCTCCCTGTGAGATCAATGCAGAAGGCAGGTGATTTTTGCATTGCAAACTGAGGTACTCATCTCATTGGGACTGATTCCACAGTGCAGCCCACAGAGGGTGAGTGGAAGCAGGGTGGGGCATCACCTCACCCAGGAAGCGCAAGGGGTCAAGGAACTCCCCCCAGCAGCCAAGGGAAGCCGTGAGGGGCTGTGCCATAAAGAATGGTGCACTCTGATCCAGATACCTCATTTTTTCCATGGTGTTTGCACCACAGACCAGGAGATTCCCTCGGGTGCCTATGCCACCAGGGCCCTGGGTTTCAACTACAAACCTGGGAGGCCGTTTGACTGAGCTTCCTACAGGAGTTTCTTTTGATATCTCAGTGGCACCTGGAACACCCTTGAGACAGAACTGTTCACTTTCCTGGAAAGGGGGCTGAAGCCAGAGAGCCAAGTGGTCTAGTTCAGCAGATCCCACCCCCACAGAGCCCACCAAGTTAAGATCCACTGGCTTGAAATTCTTGCTCCACAGCAGTCTGAAGTTGACCTGGGACACTCAAGCTTGGTAAGGGTATGGGTGTCTGCCATTACTGAAACTTGAGTAGGTGGTTTTCCCCTCACAGCATAAACAAAGTCACCAGGTAGTTGGAATTGGATGGAGCCCACTAAAGCTCTGTAAAGCTGCTGTAGCCGGACTGCCTCTCTAGATTCCTCCTCTCTGGGCAGAGCATCTCTGAAAGAAAGGCAGCAGCCCCAGCCAGGGACTTATAGATGAAACACCCATCTCCCTGGGATAGCTGTGCACACAGCTTCAGCAGGCTTAAACTTTCCTGCCTGCAAGCTCTGAAAAGAGCAGTGGATCTCCCAGCACAGAGCACGAGCTCTGCTAAGGGACAGAATGCCTCCTCAAGTGAGTCCCTGACCCCCGCGTCTCTTGATGGGGAGACACCTCCCAGCAGGGATCAACAGACACCTCATACAGGGAAGTTCTGGCTGGCATCTGGTGGGTGCCCCTCTGTGACAAAGCTTTGAGAGGAAATAACAGGTAGTCAACTTTGCTGTTCTGTAGCCTCTGCTGGTGATACCCAGGCAAATAGGGTCTGGATTGGACCTCCAGCAAACTTTAGCAGACCTGCAGCAGAGAGGCCTGACCATTAGAAGGAAAAATAACACCCAGAAAGGAATAGCATCAACATCAACAAAAAGGATATCCACATCAAAACCCCATTAGAAGGTCACCACAACGAAGACCAAAGGTAGATAAATCCACGAAGACGAGGAAAAACCAGCACAAAAAGGGTGAAAACTCCAAAAACCAGAACACCTCTTCTCCAAAGGATCACAACTCCTAGCCAGCAAGGGAACAAAACTGGACAGATAATGAGTTTGACAAACTGACAGAAGTAGCCTTCAGAATGTGGGTAATAACAAATTCCTCTGAGCTAAAGGAGCATGTTCTAACCCAAGACAAGGAAGCTAAGAACCTTGGGAAATGTTAGACAAATTGCTAACTAGAATAAGCAGTTTAGAGAAGAACATAAATGACCTGATGGAGCTAAAAAACATAGCATGAGAACTTTGTGAAGCATACACAAATATAAATAGTCGAATCAATCAAGCGGACCAAAGGATATCAGAGACTGAAGATCAACTTAATGAAATAAAGTGTAAATGAAAGACTAGAGAAAAAAACATGAAAAGGAACAAACAAAACTTCCAAGAAATATGTGACTACGTGAAAAGACCAAACCTGTGTTTTGCTGATGTACCTGAAGGTGACAGGGAGAATGGAACCAAGATGGAAAACACTCTTCAGGATATTTTCCAGGAGAATTTCCCCAACCTAGCAAGAGAGGCCAACATTCAAATTCAGTAAATACAGAAAACATCACAAAGATACTCCTCAAGAAGAACAACACCAAGACACAAAATCATTAGATTCATCAAGGTTGAAATGAAGGAAAAAATGTTAAGGGCAGTGAAAGAGAAAGGTCGGGTTAACCACAAAGGAAAGCCCATCAAACTAACAGCAGATCTCTCTGTAGAAACCCTATGAGCCAGAAGAGAATGAGGCCAATATTCAACATTCTTAAAGAAAAAAATTTCATATGCAGCCAAACCAAACTTCATAAGTGGAAGAAACTTCATAAGTGTAAAATCCTTTACAGACAAGCAAATGCTGAGAGATTTTGTTACATCCGGCCTGTCTTATTAGAGCTCACAAAGAAAGCACTAAATATGGAAAGGAAAAGCCAGTACTAGCCACTGTGAAAACATACCAAATTGTGAAGACTAACAATACTATGAAGAAACTGCATCAAATAATGGGAAAAATAACCAGCTAGAATCATAATGACAGGATCAATTTCATACACAATAATATTAACCTTAAATAAGCTAAATGCCCCATTTAAAAGACACAGACTAGAAAATTGGACAGAGTCAAGACTCATGGGTGTGCTGTATTCAGGAGACCCATCTCACATGCAAAGACACACACAGGCTCAAAATAAAGGGATGGAGGAATATTTACCAAGCAAATGGAAAGCAAAAACAGCAGGAGTTGTAATTCTACTCTCTGATAAAACAGACTTTAAACCAACAAAAATCAAAACATACAAAGGAAAGCATTACATAATGGTAAAGGGATCAATGCAGCAAGAAGAGCTAACTATCCTAAATATATATGAACCCAAAACAGGAGCACTCAGATTTATAAAGCGAGTTCTTAGAGAACTACAAAGAGACTTAGATTCCCACACAATAATAGTGGAGACTTTAACAACCCACTGTCAAGGTTAGAGCAACAAGACAGAAAATTAACAAGGACATAAAACTCCAAAAGCACGTGCTGATTATTTGTAATTATACATTGTGATTTTTTTTTCTCTGCATCTTCCAGAGTTTCATTTTAAATATATCCCTACTCTTCATACGAACTCAGGTGTTGGCTTTCACTGTAGTTACTCTTTTCTTGCCAAACACAAATCTTTAAAGCAAGACTTAGAAAATCTTCACATATGTCCCCCCACCCAAAAACACCCAGTACATTAGCCTTCATAAGCTATGTAGAGCAGACTAAAGATTTTGTATGGGAGAGAAAGAAAAAGGTTTGCAAGCATATATGTATGAAACCACTTAAGACCTATCCATTAGTCATTTTTCTCTCTAAATAAATCCCTCTTCAGCTACCACACTATCAGTTTTTCAATCTCCTTTGACTCTTTCTCCAATCATTGCTAAGCCCAAATTCTCCTCCCTCTCATTCCTTTATTAGTGTGTTTTTGTTCCATTTAAAACACAGGCAGCAACCAAAATACCCACTTCTACCATACTGTATCATACAAAGAAATGTTTCCAATAAAACCAGTTCCTCTCTGAGTTTCTCAAAATATCTAATAAAAACATCTTTACTCCACAGAATACACATATCTCAATGTCCAGAAACAAAATAATCAGAAAAATCATTGGATTTGGATCTGTGCTTATAAACATAACATTAAACACTTAGCTAAGAAAGAAGGAAAAATCATTAAGGTGTATCCAGGAATGATTGCAGGAACCAATCATGGAAGCACAGAATTAAAAATAAAAACATAAAATTAAATATCAAATTATTGTTGTAAAAATACTGAAAATTGATTTTCAGTAAAATCTGATTTAGAAAAACACAGAAGGCAAAGTAATATAAATTGATAGAAACATTTTTCAGAAATGCATGTCTTGTGAAATACATCATGTGACTTTACTATGGAATATAATTGAAAATAAGGTAATAATATTGATAATAATAAATAGTACCAAGCCATATCAGAGACTATCTATAGAATATATTTATAAAAAATTAGGTTACTTGAACTTTTTAAATTTAATTCCATATATCTTATGCTGAGTACACAAGATAGAATTAATTTAATTATGTAATGCAAAGAATTTGCATTGCTATGCATTGCTATGCAGACCTGAGGATGGAAACAAACATGACTCTTCACCATGTGTAACAATCATTTGCTTCTCTACCAAGCACAGAACTTCATATGGAACTAGAAAGGTCTAGGTCAGTGGTTCTCAAACTATAGCTCACGTGAGAATCACATGGATTTGTTAAAATACAGATTGCTGGGCCCCAATCCCAGAGTTTTTTATTCAGATCTCTGGTGAGGCCCAATAATTTGCATTCGTAAAAAGGTTATAGGTGATGTAGATGCCAATGGCCTAGGGACTACACCTGCCCTGGTTAAATTGGTGTGTTTGCATATTCTCTACTTACCATTTTGTGAGTAATTTTCTAGATGAAGTTAAACTAAAAGGCTATCAAATAATAAATCAACAGGCCAAGGAAATTCTGAAATCAAAAATGCCATAAATAATCCTTTGGGGCAAGTATTGCTCACATGAAATACTGGATTTAAAATTTAGTATTGACTGGGGTTGTAAAGCCCAGGAAAGATAACCAGTGAGAATCAAATTAAACGCACGATCTCAGAGATCAAGGAAAAATGTATTCTTGTGAGGGAACAGAAAAGACAATCCAAACATGAAAAGACAATATAAATTAAAACCATTACTGAATACACCATTATTAGAGAATATTTTCTATAATATTCACACAAAAACATTGCTTGGTTAAAAAGTATAAGCAACTGAAACAAATGAAGAAAAATGTAAAGGTTTATTTTTCCCATAGAAAAGTGATATTAAACCTTTTAAATGCTAGCAATATTAACTCATATTCCTGTCTACTCTTCATTATCTACCATAACCTAGGTATTGCTAAGTTCAAGCTTAGGCACCACACAAACAACGTGTGCTTATTATTTCAGTTTTGGCAACATTTTAAGAACATGTTTCCTACTTGCAAAAATTATTTTATTACAACATTTGCTGTAAATGTGATGTTTATCAAGGAAAGAAAACCTGACATGTTTCTTTTTTAATAATAAAATGTTAAAATTTATTAAAAATGTACACAAATAAAGACCATATAGGCACTATTTACAATTGAGAGAAATATAAACAAATATAAAGACCTTTAGGATGATCCACTTTCACTTAATGAATAGTAAATATATTTTCTGTTTCTTATGATTTTCTTAATAACATTTTCTTTTCTATAGCTTATTTAGTTGTAAGAACAAAGTATATAATACATATAACATACAAAATACATGCTAATCAACTGTATGTTACTGGTAAGGCTTCTCATCAACAGGAGGCTATTAGTAGTTAAGTTTTTGGGGAGTCAAAATTTAAACCCAGATTTTTTAGTATGTGGGGAGTAGGCACACCCAGCCCCCAGAGTGTCCACAGATCACTTATATAGTCTTGGAGCAACATTTAGGAACATCCAAGAATGGAGAAAGGATTCTGATACTCATATGCTTATCTAGTTTCTCTTGATAGAAACTTTTGGAGTGGCATATTAATGTTTTTGTTTAGATTGTGACAAAGTGGCATTACTGGAGTCAAGCATATTTTAACTTGCAGTCTTAAGTCTGGAATAAAGATAGATTTCAATCATAAAGTAAAATATTTCTAGGAATCACTTGGCAATTAATATGTACTAATTACTCTTTTAAAATAGGAAATATAATGTATATAAATATAGTATTTGAATATCTCTTACTAAAGAAGGCCTTATAGAGTTAATTTACAATAATTAAACTTTTTTGGCCTTCTGTATTTTTTCTTTCTTTCTATTATACTTAACTTCTGGGCTATATGTGCAGAATCAGCAGGTTTCTTACATAGGTATACATGTGACATGAAGGAAAATCTGACATATTTCCAACGCAAACATTTTAATAGTATTTTATTATTAACAGACTTAAATTCATCATATCTGATAATGCAAATGATTCTATTTGTCCATAGACTCAAAACAAACAGACAAAATTTAAATTGAGATATGGAAAAGAAACAAAGTTGATGCACAGTTTAATATGAACTGCAAACACACATTCGGCAAAGGTGATCAAACATTAACTAAGGTCACTGCATCAAGCACACAAATGCTATGTTTATCTCATACCCAACAACCTTTCCTTTTCTAATGTACTAATCCCCACATAAAATTCTCAAATGTCAGCCTCCTTCAAATATTCCCAAACTCTCTGATTCACAGTGGAGTACTACTCCTCATCAGCACTTAGCCACTTCATTTCTGTAGCATTTTTGAGTTTAATACAAACTTTCCTTATACATGGCTGAAATGGTTCCAATTTAGTACGTAGGGCCTTCCATTTTTCAGGAATATTACAATGTGCTAAAGAGCTTGGTTTACACTTGGGCCCTGCCACACCCAGGCAAGCAGTGAGGCAAGATGCTGGGCAAATTCAACAAGTGAGGCTAACATAAAAAGGCAAATATAAAGTCAGTACTAGCCCACATGGCAGATATCAGTTCCATCCCATCTGAAAAGATATCCCTAGGTCAAAACAGTTGTTACATATTTGGAATATCACCACTTTGGAGCAAAGAAACATCCTTCTTCACCATATGACGTCATTTAATTACTTTCTATCATGCAGAATTTATAAGAAATTATAATGCAAAGGCTTATAAAGATGAAAGCTTGGGGACTTTGCCTGTATCAAGGAAGAATCTTGTCATAAAGTACAGAGCTGAGATTTCCTATGGCATAGTTCTTACCCAGGATTATGAGAGAACCACACAGTGTCAGGGGAGTAACGGACAGGAGTCCTTTCTGACATACAGCCCTGTGTTGTTTGATCTTCCCTCTTTCCCTCCAAGTAATGTTTCCTCCTCTCAGGTGGCCACCCTTGCTGGTATAGCCTACTATACACCTAGGCTATATTGTATAGCTTATTGCTTCTAGACTACAAGCCTGTAAGACATGTTATTATAATGAATACTGTAAGCAATTGTATCACAATGGTAAATATCTGAGTATTTAAACATTTAAAAGGTGCAGTCAAAACACAGTATTATAATCCTATGGGATCACCTTTGCATATGCAGTCCCTCATTGACCAAAATGTCACGTAGCATATGACTAAGATCTAGACCTTCGCTTACTAAATTGTCATTTAAGGTATTTACAGAAGAAAAGAGTTTCATTACCAAAAAGCTATGGTTTTAAATAAAAATACCGGCCGGGCGCAGTGGCTCACACCTGTAATCCCAGCACTTTGAGAGGCTGAGGAGGGCAGATCACAAGGTCAAGAGATAGAGACCATCCTGGCAAACATGGTGAAACTCTGTCTCTACTAAAAATACAAAAAAATTAGCCAGGCATGGTGGCACACGCCTGTGGTCCCAGCTACTTGGGAGGCTGAGGTGGAAGAATCACTCAAACCCAGGAGGCGGAGGTTGCAGTGAGCCGAGATTGCACCACTGCACTCTAGCCTGGTGACAGAGCAAGACTCCGTCTCAAAAAATAATAATAAAATAAAATAAAATAAAAATATCTTTATTTCTAAAATAGTATTTACATTATGATACTTTCTATGTAACAAAGGGGATGATAAATGGATATACCTTGTTGCTTGTAATTTTAAATAAAATTAACTGTTACATCAAGAAATAGTATTTATACTGTGATTCTTCTTATGAAAGAAAGGGAGTGATAAATAAATATTCTTGTTTATTTTTTCCAGAAGCATAAAATACAACAAATGAATAAAAATTATTCTAAATATGAGAAGGGAAAGCACAGATTAGTAGACTTCTAGAATTGTACTCATTTACTTTGACTATAAAATCATGTAAATAATTCATAAAATTGGAAAATTTAATAAGTTAAAAAGAAAAAATAAATCCAGAAACTACAAATAAACTGAAATAAATCTACCTCACTGCTTATTAATAGTAACATATCAAGCAAACCTGGCTCTAAACTGAATATAGAAAAAGTATTCATAATTTTATTACATATGATAATAATAGTTATGTTACCCAAAACATCTACTGATAGTAGGAATTGCATACAAAAGTATTAATGATGAAATTGTACATTGCCTGAAATTTAGTTTAAATTATGAAAAATAAAACATTAACATACATCGAGCAAGGGAACAGATGAAAAAACACTAGCAAAATATTGATAAGTGTCAAACCTGGGTAAAAAGAATATAGAACTTTATTATTCCACAAAGTCAAATATTTCTGTAATAAAAACTTAAAAATGAATGTTATGAGGTCTCTGTGCACAAAAACGTGTCCAAATCTCTTTTCTACCTTTCAATTATAAAAAGTGATATTATAAAGCACAGGGCATAAGGTTTAATACACTTATGGTTCTGAATACAGATTAACAAACTACTTTCTAGATAGGTAGTTTCAATTCATACTCCAATCAGCAGGATATGAGGATGTTCAACTACCCATAACCTCATCAACACTGGGAATTATCATCTTAATAATAGGGCATACCTGCCTTGCTCAATCAGGGTTCACTAAGAGAATTAAGCCCTAATGTTTTAAGAATCCATTGTATGCAATAAATTAACTTCCCTTCAGTGCACCTAGAATCGCATTAGTTATGCATAGTCCTTGGGATAATTTGGAAAATAGGCACTCACATAATTTTCCATGTTCTGTGGATTAGATGCAGAACCTTTTATTACTGTTCTAGCTGTAAGCAATAGCTTTCGATACAGTTTTCATTTCTTTTCAAAACAGACTATCATTGTAACTCTGATTATTCTCTCCAATACTATTGTAATTTTGAAAAACTACATGATGGGTATATTTTCCTTAACATTTTTTCATTAATTTCTAGTTTTATTGAAATGAAGTTCATCAGGAGGCTTACTTTGTAGCTCAATACAGGGACAACCAAACGATTTAGTTATTTACTAACCTATTTACTTGTAGAAGTAGAAACCATTCAATTATCTCAAAATAGATCTTATGGAGAACTCCAACATTAAAACCATGCAAAGCATGTGAAAGCAGAGCTGATCTGCTTGAAATGTGTCTATCTGGCAGTGCTTCCTCCTCATCTCTTACCCTCCCTCTTAGAGCCCACCACACAGAACTCAATTCTAAACAGTGGTCCAGTGTATAATTTACCTTTGTAGATGTTCCATAGATCCTTGAAAATATGTAATTTCATTTGATTCAAATTCTCCATTTATTTTCACTATATTTGACCCACTGCAAGCTAAGAGTACATTAAATATACTACCATGACAAGTGGGTTTCAAAATTTATAAAGTTTCACACAATTCATGCCATCTATATTCGACCAAAAATAAATGTTATTTAGGACCTAAGGATAATGACATTTATCTTTGCTGTGACTTGCATTATTGAGCCTTTTTACCTAGTATTATGGACTGTGTAGCCCCCCAAAAAATTATGTTAAAATTCTAACCCCCAATGTGGTAATACTTGGAAATGGGGACTTTGAGAGAAAATTAAATCATGAGGGAAAGCCCTCATGAATGGGATTAGCACCTATATTAAAGGAACTCATGTGTCTATGGCCAAGTGGTTTTCACCAAAGATAACTAAGACCACTGAATGAGGGAAAGAATAGTGTTTTCAACCAATAGTTCAGGGACACCTGGATCTCCACATAGAAAAGAATAAATGTGTATTCCTGCCTCAAAGCACATAAAAAACTAACTCTGATTCGTGTCAGAACTAAAAGTAGAAAACATACAGCAATCTTTGTAATCTCTGTTCTTTAATATCACATCAAAAGTACAAGTAACAAATGAAAAAAATGATAAATTGGACATCTCCAAAATTAAAAATTTTGTATGTCAAAGGACACTATCAAGAAAGTGAAAAGATAGTCCACAGAATGGGAGAAAATATATGTATACATATTTTTTGAGACAAAGTCTCGCTCTGTCACCCAGGCAGGCTGGAGTGCAGTGGCACAATCTTGGCTCACTGACTGCAAGTCACCTCCACCTCCTGGGTTCAAGCAATTCTCCTGCCTCAGTTTCCTGAGTAGCTGGGACTACAGATGTGTGCCACCATGCCCAGCTAAATTCTTTATTTTTAGTAGAGACAAAGTTTCACTGTGTTATCCAGGATGGTCTCTATCTCCTAACGTCTTGATCCACCTGCCTCAGCCTCCCAAAGTGCTGGGATTAAAAACGTGAGCCACTGCGCCCATCTGGGAGAAAATATTTTCAAATCATATATTTGATGGGAGTATTGAATCTAGAATACATAAAGAATATTTAACAATTGAATTAAAAAGACAAACCAATTTTTAAAATGAGCAAAGGATCTGAATAGACTTTTCAACCAACAAGATGTACAAACGGACAATAAGCATACAAAAGGATATTCAAGGGCTGGGCGTGGTGGCTCACACCTATAATCCCAACACTTTGGGAGGCTGAGGCAGGAGGATTGCTTAAGGCCAGAGATTCAAGACCACTCTGGGCAACACAGCAAGATCCCATCTCTAGAAAAGTAACAAATTAGCTGGGCATAGTGACACCCGCCTATAGTCCTAGCTACTCAGGAGCCTGTGGCAGGAGGATCGGTTGGGTGCAGAAGGTCAAGGCTGCAGCATGCCATGATCACACCACTTCACTCCAGCCTGGGTGGTAAAGGGAGACCCTTTCTCAAAAAAAAAAAAAAATAGTAATAAAAAGGGATAGTCACACTATTAGTCATTAGGAAATTACAAATATACATATACAAATCAAAACTACAATGAGATACCAATTCATGCACATTAGGATGGCTAATGGATAATAAGGGTTAGCAAAGATATGGAAAAACTTCAAACCTCATATACTACTGATGGGAAGATAATACAGAACAGCCCCTTTGAAAAGTCCAGGGTTCCTCAAAAGCTAAAGACAGAGTTACCATTAGACCCAGCAATTCCACTCCAATCTAGATATCCAACTGAAATGAAAACATATGTCAACACAACAAATTGAATATAAATGTTCATAGAATAACTTATAATAATCAAAAGGTGAAAGCAATCCAAATGATCTTCAATAAGTGAATAAACAAAATGTTGTATATTCATAGAATGAAATATTATTTGGTAATTAACAGGAATTAAGTACTAATACACACAACAACATGGAACCTTGTCCACTTGCTAAGTAAAAGAATTAAATCTCAAAAAAAACACATATTGTATAATTCTATATATATGCAATATTGAACACCAGCAGATTTATAGACACAGAAAGTAGATCGGTGGTTGCCTAGTGCTGGGAAAATGGTAAGATGATTGCTAAAGGGTATGGCATTTTATTTTGGTGTATTGAAAAAAATTCTAAAATGAACTGTAATAATAGTTGCACAACTCTTACTATACTAAAAACTATCAAATTGTACACTTTACAATGGTGAGCTGTATGCTATGTGAATTATATCTCAACAAGACTGTTAAAAATAAAACTTTTTTTAAAAGTCAGGCAGCCTTTATTCATTCACTTCTACTGAGCTTTTGCCCTAGAATAAAATCAGTTTCTGCTGGAGACATTGTAAAGGAAAAGACCACATAGTGATACATATAAAAATTTAATGCTAAATAGTTAGCTTGGTCAGTAAGTAGAATAAAGACTCAGAATGAATAGCTGAAGACTCTGTGAAGAAAAAATGATGAAAAATTTCAAGGCTTTGCCAAGGTAGAAAAACTTAACCACATTCGAAGCTACAAACAACAACAACAGGCTTTTACTCAAGGGAAAATAGGTACCCATTTCTCAAACCCAGATTAGTTAGTGGTGGCATTAGAGGTGATTACCAACTGAAGCATACTAAGCTAATGATGATGATGTAAGAACTTATTTTTTACTCTGATCAAGACCTATAAACAACACAGATTTAAAATTTTTACATAGCTCCCAAATTTTTTGCTATGCAGACACAGGTTTGGTACTCAAGGGCCTATGTTATTATTTAAGAGATCTAACAAAGCATTGAGGGAAGGATTTTATTTCATTTTCCATATATGTGTCATATATACTTGAGGAAGGAGAGCTGTGAACAACTTTATATCAAATAATATACACCCTTTAAAAAATAATTTGAGTAAAGGCCATCTCAAAACTAATGATATAGAAATGAAGAGTCTTATGGTGACAGAAGAATTAACAAAATCATTACAACAAAAAATAGGAAGACTTAGTCACACTGATTCCAGTAGCAGCAGTTGTGGATTGTCCTTAGTGCCTGATATTCCATATCTAATTCAATTATCTCAAAGGTCCTATAAACTATTACAATTTTCATTTGATGGATGAGAAAATATGCTCCAAGAGGAAGAATAACAAAGACCAAATCACAGAGCTACTACATGATGAGGCCAGTATTTGAATCATGTTAGTCTGACTCCTGCTTCTGTCTGTATGTGCTCTTACCCTCCATGAGAGGTATGAAACAATCTAGATCCAGCCCAGCATTGATCTACTGGGTAGAAATGCAGATAATACCTGTCTTAGACAACTCACTCTGCTATAACAAATACCATAGACCGAGTCACTTAAACATTTCTCTTTTACAGTTCTGAAGGCTGGAAGTCTAAGATCAGGGTGGCAGCACAGTACAATTCTTGGATAGCTCTCTTCCCAACTTGCAGAGCACTGTTTCCATGTTGTCTCACATGGTGGAGACAGGAAGCATCTCTCTGGAGTCTCTCATAAGAGAACTAATCCCATTCATGAGGGCTCTCCCTTTAAGATCTAATTCCCTCCCAAAGGCCCCACCTGCAAGTACCATCACAGGGGGGATTAGGGCTTCAACATATGAATTTTAAGGAGACACAGTCAGTCCACAGCAGAAATTTAACTAAATTTTATGTCTGCCCTCTCAATTAAAGCCATCCTGGATCCTGTGCTTTAGCAATTAAAATTTTTCTATGGATTTTCTTTTCACAGAAAAGCGCACTAGTACATTTTTGCAAGCCCTGAAAACATGAGGCAGGTCTATAGAGCAGCTACACCAGATAAAAAGTTACATCAGGCTGTCAAAACACAGGCTCCCCTCGACTACACTGCCAGGATAAGTCACCATTCCCAGGCAAGTAAGTGATAGAGAATGATCCGGGATACTCTCTGTATATTCAACCTTAAATAACAACAAAGTGTTTAGTTAATGTTTACAACACGCCTAGCAGGAACCTTGATGCCAGAAACTTGTGTAGGATCACAACAAAAGTATAATAAAAGAGAGTGACAGAGAGTTAAGAAAATAATAAAAAGAATTCATTTTATCAAGTGGCTTCCAGGATCTTTACAGAGAGGTAAATGCCTTTATTCTACTTCCTTGCAGCAGAAGGCTTTGTATTTCACAGAGAAAACTGGAGCCAGCAGACAAGAACTCTCTCAGCTTTCCACTCTCAAACCTACCAACTGGTAAGTGCGGCCACCTATACCTCCTTTCCTTCAGTCTGTGGGAAAGACATGTTTTCTTTTTTTTTCTCTCTTATTCAAGGCTAATTCCTTGATTCCATTCTATTTTGTACACTTTTTTTAATGTTCTGATGTTTTTAAACATTGTTCTCAAGCTCTTTATTCTCAGCACTCAAATATGATGAACTGATGCACTGGCTGAAATAACATTAACAACAATGAAGAAAACTTCTCTTTTTGATCCAAGGCATTCTCTGGTTATCCAACCACTGATGGACCAATTTCCTGACTGCCGTCTCCACTTCCTCATAACTCTTCAGCTGCTAAAATGTGTCTGAAATACTCTGGCAAAGGTCACCACAGACTTGTCAATTTCTAGTCCCAACAGTTCTCTCCAGACTTCAAGTAACATGCCTTTTCAGTGGCATTTGAAACCCCTGGTTCCTCCTCCTTGGGCTTCAATGATACCCACCTCAGTTGGTTCTCTCAAACACAACAATGAAGATGGGAATGAAAATGAAGGAGAGCATTTGAAAACTACTTCAGAGTTAAACTTGATAAGAAGACTGTTTGGCTATTAGGTGTGGCAGAGAAAAATAATATTTCACTCCGGTGGTTCTTTAAATGGGACAGTGAATATGAAAGTAAGAGAGAAGGAAATTTTAAGAAAGTAGAAGTAGTCAACAGCATCTATTTTCTGCAGCACCTACTACTTCAGGAAGATCAAGTAGGAAAAGATACCTACATGAAGGAGGGAGGAAAGGAAGGTAAAATAGGGAATGCAGGTACATGATGTGCCAACTTCTTCATTATGTTTGTTTCTTATTACAAAAAAGGATATATTCTGCATAGAAAAAAATATATATAAATTTTAAAGGCACTAAAACATATTCAAACCACATCCACCTCTACATTACAAATGCCTTAGTGTTAAATCTTATTTTTTACTACATAGGCATTTGTATGCAGGTGCATGTGTCTATATAGTATAAATTGTATATAAAAGTATATACATACACTTTTCTAACATAATTTTGTATCCTTTTATCACATACTACATGCTCAGCATCACCCCTATCAGTACATATTCATTTATTACAGTAGTTCCCCAAGCTGGTTCTCTTTAAAAGTTCAAAAACCATAAAGACTCGATTACAGATCTTTGAATCAGATCCAGGAGTGGATCTTTACTTTTATAAGCTCCCTAAATGTTTGCTATGCACACACAGGTTTTGTAACCAATAGTCTATGGTGTCATTCTAGAAATCTGATGGAGAAATGAAAGAGGGACTGTCTTTCTAATATAATTAAGGAAGAAGAATGAGGAGCAAGTTTATATGCAGAGAGAAAGAAAGCAGCAGATGGAGCAGCTGAGGGGAAAAGAAGAGGTAAACAGATTTACAATATTCAAACTATTGATCTGTGGCAGCAATTTGTTCTATCAACTTTTGAAAGTGCATGGAAAAGACAAATGGAGATATAGAGATCTTCTTAAGAAAATGATTGGGAAGTCAAAAATTTTCCTTTCTGCTTGCTTCTCTCTTCTTTGAAAAGTCAAGACAACTATTTATTATGTGAATGAAAAATGAGGAGGTGGTAAAATAAGGAATTCTGAAGAGAGTAGTGAAACTGAAATAGCTACCATGGAGAATATAAGAAAGAGCAGGCTCGGGGGTGTGCAAATGTTTCTGTGGAATGTTGATGGCCATCGTTCTGCAGAAGCAGCAGTTGATGTCTCAATGTGATTTTCCTCACTGTTCCCAGAAACTATGCAAAAGCAGAGAAATTAGACATTACAGATTTACAAGGTGTGCACAGTGGAAGCTCAAGGTTCAAAAGAGATGAAATTGTTCAAAAAGAGATCAAGGAGTCTGGAGTAGCATCAAAGAAAAGTAGTCAAGTCACAAAACATCGTAGATCGAGACGCCCTGTTCAGTCTGGAGTGTTTAGCATCATGAAATTTAAAACAGAAAAATTCTGCCACAGCAATCTTTATACCTTTTACACAATAAAGTTTGATAATATCACACCAAGTCTTGCTTGCTACCCCATCACCTTTCCTAAGCATATCAAAACCTCTAAAAAAGCAGAGCCATTCTAGCAGATCCACAGATGCATGAGAGGAAAATAATGCTTACTGTTGTTACACGAAGTGGGGAAATAGTGTGCTACTCAGCACTATTGTGGATATAGCTGGCTTGTGCATCAATTTAGAGTGATAACTCCCTATGAACTCCCACAAGTAGCCTAAATCTATACCTATCGTAGCATTTACTAACTACACTTATTACATTTGCTTATAAGTAGCACTTACTACATTTGTCTATATTGATTTACCCTTCTTTGACTGTCAGTTTTCTGAAGGTAGGGATCAAGATTCATTCTTCTTTGTACTCCAAAGCCTGGTATAGAATCACCCACATAATAAGTACTCAACAAGTGTTTACTAAAAGAATAAATTTTCACCTTTTTAGGCCTAATGAAGATCATATTAAGCTAACTCAGCAAGTGAAAATTTAATAAAGAATAAAATTAACTCCCCCAAAAACGTATCTTTTTAGTTTTGCAAATGAATGTAAATAGTATTCTTTCAATAAGACTTCATTATACACTAAGATTATATTAATAAGAATTATATCTGTGTTTAGCAAATAACATACATGATTAAAATGCACAAAAGATCTGGGTGGTTCCTTTTGTTAATCTTTTCAATTAGTATGGCTCACTAACCAAATTATGTAGACATAGATTTAAAAGCAAAATTACAGTAATTTTTAAAAACTTGAATAGCATGAATGTATTTACTTGTATTGTAAAACAGATCTTAATTTTCTCTTATGTCCTAATGTCAAAAATATTGTATATAATATAATGAATCCTATATATAAATTACACATACAATTACTATTATATAAATAAACAATACTCATTCAACATATCAAATACCACCATTTAAAAAAAAAGAATCTTCTAAAATGTTCAATAGAATATTAATCTAAAAATTCACAAAATGCCAAATTATCTATACCCAAACACTAGCAGCATCTAAAACCTCTATATGTGATTTCTACATTTATAAGACCTATAAGACATAATTTATTAGACTATGTTCCTTTTTTTTTTCTGAAATCTAAAATCCAAGAAAATTGAATCACTTTTAAATGAACCAGTGTGTTTATTAGATCTGTAGGGTGTAAGAAAAACTTCAATTGCTACTCTACGTCATGCTGATACAGGCATAAACTCTCAGGTTAAATTTCTCTCTTTGTAGTACAAGTTTCAATTTGGATTTTAAAAAGCTGGAGGCCATCGATTTTCACATCTTTCCTCACTCCCATTTCAGAAATCAGGGACCCAATTTTAGGAAAATACTGGCAAGTTATATGGAGGTTTAACATGTTCAAGAATATATCTGACTGACATTACAGCAATTCCATTAAAATAAAGAACATTTAATCCACCAACAATTGCCATGTTTTCTGTCTTTAATGTAACAGCCATTTGTTTAAGGTCAAAGTAAATAGTCATGTTTTTCTTAACTACTCTACTAATTAGATTTTATAAACTCTTAAATTTGAAACAAAATCATTAAAATGTTTTTGTCACTTTTAACTACTTCCTAAAATAGTCTGCAAGGCCCTACCTTACCATCTCACACAGAGCTCCCATCACTGACGGGCAAGTCCACTCTACCAGTTGCTGAACTAAGCTTCTTCCAGCCTCTCTTGACCACTGGCCATATTGAGGCAGCCAGGGGGAAAGGGGACCCCAGAGAAACTCCAACCAGCTTGCACCCTGGGAGGAGTGAACACCGGATATGTTCCTGCTGTGAAGTTAGTGCTGTTTGCAGTGGGGAGGAGCCTGACCCCTCCTCTTCCTGGGTGGAACCAGGGATTCAATCTTCCAGGCAAGGATACCATCAGGGATTCTGGCTTTGTGGAGGGTCTCTGTTTCCCTTTTTTTCCCTTTTCACCCCATAAAACTGTGCCTTATTCACCCTTCAAATTGTCTGCAAGCCTAATCTTTTGTGGCTGTGTGATAAAGACCCCATCTTTAGCTGAACTAAAGAAAAGTCTTGCAACAATACGTCCGCTACACAAACTTTATAAATCTAATGCTCTAGAGACAGAGAACTATGTGCTTCCCCTACCTACCCCGAGTTTCTAATGAGTACAATAATATCTTCACAACTATGAAGTCCTACCAGAATCTGTCCTCCAGAAATAATGTGGACTTAAGTTCTCTGACACTACTCAACACCGACCAAAGTCGTATGTACATCCCCTCAGGGTAAACCCTCTGCGTTCATACTTCATCTCTAAATTTCTCTTATTAAGCTTCCCAAAGAAATGAATGAACTATATCTCAGTTGCAGCACTATCAATCAAATAAGACAGTAAGAGCTAGATACAAAAATAGCAACCAAACAGTAATAAGACAGATATTCTTCCGGCTCCGGAACTGGATCAGGCACACAGCAAACAATAAATGTGCATTAAATAAACAGTTACCAAAACTACTCACTATTTTATAGTTACATGTTTAAAACCACAATAGTAATTTTTTCCAATATATTTATGAAACATCTATGTATCAATTAATCAGGATATCGTTAGCACTAAACCTAACATGAATATCTCCAAACCATTCCATAATAGCATCCTCACCATAAAACACAACTTTCAATGATGAAAATCCTCTTTTTTGTTGTTGTTGTTTAAAAAAAAAAGGGTTAAACCATTTATGACTGTCTTTATTATGTTTCTCTTTTATTCTACTTTTTATTGTCTTTATCATCTTGGTATTTTCCTCATTGTTTATTTATGATTCTCTTTATTGTCTTACTGTATTATTGTCCTATGCTAGACATTACAATTGTCTGTAAGCATGATTAAGTCCTACTAACATGAAGCAAAATTAATTAGTGAAGAAATATTTACTGTGAATTTACTAGATTTTAGGAACTATGCTAACAGCTCTAGCACACAGAATTTCATTTCATCTTACTTGCTATGGAGTACTATACACAGAAAGCTCTTCCTCTATGACTCATTATAAAGGTGTAAAACAAAATAAAGTCCAGATGAGGATGATCCATCTGCTTGCAAGACTGGATTCCAATTTTCTGTATGCCTAACATGACCATGCCTTTTTATTCAGCCTCTGAAAGTGAATGAATCTTGATCTTAAATGAAAAAAGATTAACAACTGTGTAATATTGCAATTTCCTTCCAGTCAATGATAACATATTTACAGGAGATTTCAGTTTGTGATTCCTCACTCTGTGAAGAGGAAGAAAAAGGAGAACAAATATGGACTATTTTATAAAAAAGCTTTTCCTTTAAAAATGAAATAAAATTATACTAAATAGCTTTTGACAGAGTTTATTTTGGTTTACTAGGTACAATTACTCTAAGATACTTTGTGCTAGTCAGCATGATCTAATCATAAAAAATAATCGAGTTTGATTTCTAAAGTTGGTTGCATGCAGTGGCTCACACCTGTAACCCAAGAAGGTCAAGGCAGGAGGAGGCCGCGAAGGGACCATCACTTGAGCTCAGGAGTTCAAGACCAGCCTGGGTAACATACCAAGACACCCCTCTCCATAAAAATTAATAAAAATTAGCTGGGCATGATAGCACATGCCTATAGTCTCAGCTACTCCATATACGGAGGCTGAAGAATCGCTGGAGCACAGGAGTCGGAGGCCACATTAAGCTGAGATCATGTACTCTTTCCTAGGTGACAGAGCAAGACCCTGTCTCAAAGTTAAACAAATGATTTTTTAAATAAAATAATATAATTTAATCAAGCACCTAAGGTAATATGATTATTCATCTGGGAAGATTTTTAGGAAAAAGTAAACCAGTAAAAGAGAAAACCCCACTTCTAACTTAGTAACCCGTAGAAGAAGGGATCTGCAACAAGTTGACTGACAGGAGCCGAGGGCATGATCACACATTAGAACTGCAGCAATTGTTCTGAACCTTATTACCCATCTCTACTCCTCTGGCTTTTCTCAGGTGGGAAAACTGCCATGACCTGCACAGCCCAGACTTCAGCATCTTACAACAAGGGAGATCCACATCCTGAAACCAGGTGATGCAGAGCCAGGGCTGGGGGCAAGTACAGTGAAGACTGGTAGCTGGCCACACATCCTTCTGTATTCATCATACTTTTATTTTTAATGCCTTGGATTAAGAGTGCTCAATTAGACAGAATCACAGAATAAGTCTGGAGTACTCTAATTCCCTTTAATTAACCTAAAATGATTCTGTAAAGGGGAAGTTTGTAATTTGGCCAACTAATGTGCACAATATACAGTGTCATTTATGTTTGCTTTTCTACCTCAAAGACTTCATGCTTCATATGCTTTAACTTCAGAAGAACAATGTCCATTGGGCGGTATCATGAATAAGAACCCAACCCATCAGATGCAAACATTTAAATACCAGAAAATATCGCTAGGTGTGCTAACAAGGTGTTAGGAGTTGAGAAGGCAGAGCCCCCTTTTGTTCTCAGTTTTCAGTTTGGCTTGATAAATGTGGTAATGTTCTCCATCAAGAAAAAATGTGAGCCATATTTTGATCCAATATACTGTTATGAAATGCTTTCAGAAAATTTCTTTATATGTTCATTATAATAATTCAATTAAAATATACCTTTTTGGGGCTAAACTTTATAAAGAATTCCTATTAAAGGCAAGTGCTGAATACAAGTTAAATACAAACTAACTATAAATTTAATTTAAGATTTTAAACCTATTTCTAACTTAAAGAAAGGTTAAAGCAATCTACTTTTAATTAAATATATCTATGGCAACTTAATTCTAAATCTTAAGGTTTTGCAACCCAATTTTTCATGATAAGAATATTACTAAAACTCATCTGCATTGAATGACAATCTTCCATTCCTCTCGGCTCTGACTCCATTATCTCTCTCATGGGAATGAATGCTTTGCTATGACTGATGATGAATAAGATATATAGGACAAATGATGCACTTTTTCATTTAAAAGACTAAAAAGGAAATTCACTTTAGTCTCCTTTCTGCCTAGTTTCATTAAAATCTAAATGCAGCTATTCTAAGAGATTTTTTTCTAGCTCAGATCAGCTTGACAAAAAATGTCTCATGTATCATTTAAATCAATTACAGATTCTCTGGAAATATACCTCAAACTTCCAGTTCAACAGTTTTAGTTTAAAAATAAACACATAAAATATTACCAAAAAAATACACAATCAAAAACAATCTTCAACAAACCATATCCCAAAAAACAGTATTGTTCATAATTATTATTAAATTATATTCTGAGTTATTTTTTGACTTTAGAAAGTACTTAGAAAAGTATCTATATAAAATTACTTCTCAGATATCTTTATAAAATTATATCTATTTTTATACCAAAAAAATCATACAATAATGGCCACAACTACTTATAATAATATCAAAATTTCAATTTAAGGTTATTAATGTATTAGCTCAGTCAATGACTGCTGGTTAGGAAGAAACCATCCATTTCCTCTGCTAGATGAGAAGGTTACTGTCCCTCTTGTGCATCAATGAAGTTCCAAGAATTATTTAGCACAGTATTTGGCACACAGAAGAGATTCAATAAATACTGTTACCTGAGGGAAGGAAAGCAGGGCAGATGAGAAAGAAGCTATTGAATTTACATTCTAGATCTTTGACATGGTCTTCTAATATCAAGAACCCTAACAGATTTTTGAAAGATGCATACACACTTACAACCATCAATATATATCATATATATAAACTATATATATCATGAATTTGATGTGAATAACAACACTATTTAGAGAATTATAAACACCTTATTAAGATTATATTCTGTAACTACAGAAAACAGAACAAAATAAAACTTTGTCATTACTTACCTAGAGTTTAGACATATTGGTAATCATGTATAAATTGTTTTATGATATTTTAGAAGTCTGTGATAATTGCTACAAAGTTAACTGCTTGTTTTATGTGAATTAAGAAATAAAATACCATCTTCTTTTCCCTAAGAACCCAAAGCCTTTTTGTAAGCCTGAAACGTTCTCTTTTTAACACCAGTTACTAGGCTTGCTGAGGATTAAGATGATCAAAGCAATACCTAAGAAAAAGGAATAATGGAAGGAAGGGAGGGAAGCGGGGGAGAAAAGGGGTGGGAGGTAGAGGAGGAAGAAGAAGACAGAGAGGAGGAGGAAGAGAAGGAGGAAGAAGGGGGGAAAGAGAAAGAAGAAAAGGTGGGAGAGAGCAACAAATGAACCAAAAATGTTTTCTTCCTCTTTGAACAGAAAGACACATAATAGTATATTCAAATGTAGCTATTTAAAGAAAGTAGAGGTCACCTAGAAGCAAATAAAATCAGAAATGGTTCTGATGACTTACGTTCTTTTGACACAGCTGCTTCAAGAGGCTCTCTAGACAGCAAGAGTGGGCAAAGGAATAGGGGAGAATTCTCCAGCTACCCCCACTCCTACCCTCCAGTCTCCCACCAATGCTGCCCATTAAACCAACTCAACAGATGCAGAGGCCAAGGGAACCTGGCTTGAAAATGTAATTGAGAGTATGGCAGAGAAGGATGAGTGAAAGGAACATAAGGCAAATAAGGAAATGACCGACACAGGGAATATATGAATTTGGTAAGAGCATCAACAACCAAGACAAACCAAGAGGATCAAAACTATATTGTTACCTGGTGTAATGCCTATGTGACATAGCTGAATTTCTACCCTGCCCTAAAATTGTTTATCCTTAAGAAACAAGATGCCTGTGACACAGTTTCCTTTGTAGCCAGACTAGCTGAGATTGGTTAGTACCTAGACAGCAGACTGAAGTACTTCAGAAAGACCTTGGGCTTCATTATAATCTCATTTCTATGCTAAATGACACTCCCACCAGTGCCATGACAGTTCATAATCACCATGACAATGACTGGAAGAGGCCATAAAGGACAAAAAAAGGCCGACCTCCAGTTCTAAAATGTTCATCACCCATGTCCAGAAAAATTGTGAATATTCTTTTTGCTTTTTAATGTTCAACTTCATTAGAGCAACCCTACATTTTAATTTCCTCATCCTTCACTAGATCGAGAAGTTGATTTGTGAGCCAAGCTCCCTCTTCTCAATTCCACGGCCACTGAATAAAGCCTGTACTACTTGACACTCACTTTAAGTTTGCATATTGTTTTGGCAGCACCAAACATGCAAAGACCCCATTTTGGGGGGGCACTGGCCTTGTCAGTGACCATATATTCATACAAAAATATGTACACACATTTTCACAACAGTATAATTCACAACAAATAGTAGGAACAACCCAAATTACCATCTACTGAGGAATGAATAAACAAAATGTGGACTACCTATACAGTGTAATTTTATTTGGCCATAAAAAGTACTGTTACATGCTACAAAGTAGATGAACTTTAAAAAATAGTATGCTAAGTGAAAGAAGCCACACACAAAAGGCCACATGTATGATTCCATTTATATGATATATCCAGAATAGGCAAAGCCATAGAGATTAACTAGATTAAAATCATAAACTAGATTATGATAATCATAATCATATCATAACTAATTAAAATCATAAACTAGATTAGTGATTGACAGGGGTTGGTTGGAAGGAGAGGGGAACTGGAACTAACTACTAACAGGCATGAGGTTTCTTTTTGGGGTGATGGAAGTGTTCTGAAACTAGACAGTAATAATGATTGCACAACATAGCAAGTAAAGAAAAAAACCAGTGAACTATGTACTTTAAAGGAGCCAATGTTATGTTATATGAATATCCCTCAACTTTTAAAATATTAAAATGAAAAAAAAAGAAAAAAAAATACAACAAGTAAGAGTATTAACAGGCCTTCAAGATTTGAGTTAAAACTCACTTATGTGTCCATGGTTGTTAAAAGACAATGGCATCAATACTGAAGGTCATTCACTCTAGCTGAAAAAAAAAAAATGTGGTATTTTCAGCTTTCAAATCTCTAAATAATACATCTGAAGCAATTCTGCCACTAATTTACAATCGAGTAAGATGGCTAAGTCATTTTTTCAGGAATCTATAATGAGAGGGGTCTCTGGCCGTCGTAATTAAAATGAATACTTTCATAGTTTCATAGGATGAACTGGCAAGCTATAATACAAAGAAGAAAAAGTTTCCCCTTTTTCTTCCCTAGATCTATTCAAGCTTAAAAGTACCTCTAATTTTTTTCTTAAAAGAAAATAGTTCAACAGGGATTGAAAATATAAATAGTACAAGACAGTAATAGGGAACTGAGGAAAATAATTTGAAATGAAGAGAGAGCTACAGATTCAAAGTTTGACAATAAACCAGAAAAAGCATCAAGCATAATCAGTGAATTCCAATTCACCTACATGAAGCAACTGCCTGGATGAGCAAAACAAACAATGCTGTTCACTTCTGACAGATTTCCACATTTCTCTAAACCTCTCCACAATGCAAAGTCATACTCAGATAAGCTATCTGTGGAATAAGAAAGAAAATACTAACAAATTAAATTGAGTTGCCTTAAACATCTATCGTAAGTGACAGCTTCTTAGAATAATGCAATTTGAACTTAAAATGAATAGTTTTGTTGTGATCAAGATACAAAAAGTGTTGACATATGTTGTAATCAGTCACACTTGGGGCTAGATGTGACTGTTATAAAATAGAACATCACTTCTCTAAGAAAACATCTAACTTGATAAGAGAATATGAATAATGCACTTTCTTTGTGTAAGTAAATGGTGAGCTTAACAAAGCCAATTTAATAAAATTATCAAAATTTCAAAAGACAACTGCTAAAGAACAACCATAAACAAGATAAATTTTACAGACATTCACTGCAAGTGAAATACCAAAATTGTATTATCTACAGAGCAAAAAATTTAATAGAATATTTTTAAAAAGTAATATGAGGCTAGGAAATTTACATTTATGTTACATAGTTCAAAATCTACTTTTTAGCCTTAAGGTCCGTATCAGGAAAAACTCTCTCAAACCATGTTTTTCCCATACTCTGACACCACAACAATCATCAACACAGAAGAAGACTTCTGGGGCCAACGGTATGGGAATTTCTCCCCACCATCAAGCAGCAAATATCAGCTGGGTACCCTCCAATTCAATCCTGACACAATCTATTGGGAGACACTGTCAGATCCCACATGTTGGGGGCTCAGTCCCCAAGACTGCCCCCCACACCAATAAACACCAGTCACAAGTCTGGGCCTCTGGAACTTCAAGCTGGGGTTCCCATAGTCTCAACTTCAAGTTTGGATTCAATTAGTTTGCTAGAGTGGCTCACAGAATTCAGAAAAGCACTTGCTTATGTTTACCAGTTTATTATAAATTATACTGCAAAGGACACAGACAAAGACATGCACAGGATAAGGTATGACAGAAAGGGCAGACAATCTCCCCCAGGGTATGAGGTCGGACCCTCTCAGAGTGGAGTCTTAACAATCACAATCAGAAAGGTGGGGAAAGATTAGAGTCCTGCCTTAGAGCAGGTGGAAGGAAAGCAGAAGAAAGATTCTGTTATCCAGGCCTACCCTTGAAGGCTAACACACACAGCATTTTAACAAAAGACTTTAACAAGGAAAATAGGAGTTATGAGCCAGGAACCATAAACAAAAACCTAAGATATATAATATATATAATATATATTATATTGAAGGCATTATATATATTAGGCATGATATCTATTAGGTATATTTTATATTAGGTATTATATACTTTAAATATATATAGTTATATATATAATATATTTAAACATAGGTCTCTCTATACATATATTTTATATATAAAATATATTAGGTTTATATATAGCTTACAACACCATAAGGTCTCTAACAGCAATCTCCTAAAATCCCAGAAGGTAAAGATGCTTTTCAGTAAAAATAATAGCATTAGGCATTGTAACAAAGCTCCATGATCCAGCGTAACTGGAGCCGGAAGTTGGTAGATACACTGAAAATACTAGTTAAAAGAGGGAATAATAAAATACACATACACATACAAACACATCAGTAAACTTGTTATTTTAACTTAAAACCCAAATATAAATATACATTCATCCATCTTCTAACATAAGACTAAAGTTTGGGTCCTCTGATAAGGATTTCATAAGATCTTTCTTATATAAACATAAATCTCCAATGCAACATTTATAATTCCCAACTCCCTTTTGACAAAAATGAATGATAGCTAAAAGGTTCATGTGAAATAATATATATGCAAAATTCAGTTAGGTTTATATCTTTTTTTTTTAAGTTCACTTAAACATACTTAATTCAAGATACTTCTTACAACTTGCCCTTACTGAAATTTTCCCAAAATTCAATAACTTTCCTTCCTGTTTCATTCATAGATCATCACTTTATATTAAATTATGTTATAAAATTATAATGTAAAAAATAGCATTGCTAGGATTAAGGGGGAAAACCTAACACATAGTCTTAACTGGTAGAAGCAGAACTGTATACCTGTAGCCCAGACTATAGTCTAATACCTATGCTCAGTATTCTGTGGGAATTAGCAGCATTTACAATGAAATCTGTTAAGCAGAAGTTAAGTTCACTATGTCTACTAAACAGAGATTGGTTAAGGAAACCTCCAGGGTATGTATACTCCATCGAAAGTGGACAACCCATTAGGTAAAATAGGTTAAAGTGATGACAGCAACAATATCAGATTGGAAAGCCAAATAAAGTACCAGAAAATTTTCTACAAAACACTATTTGCTGAATACTTACTTTAGGTTCACATACCTCAAAGAGGTCACTTCTCAGCATAGGTACTGGTTTGGTCAACAAACCTAAATCCTTATATTCGTGCCTTGTAGTTTGCTAACACTTTGCCAAAATAAACAATATCTAGAATCCCCAGATCACATCTAAAAACTTGCTTTCTAAGAACAATTTCCAATAAACCTAATTGAAGGGAAGTCACATAACAAAAATGCATTAACAGAGGACCCACAGGGAGTTGAAAATGTCTATCTAACAAAAGACTCCTTGGAAGTCCCTCTGAATTCAGACCTCAAGAAATCTTCTCAACAATCTGTCTGGATCACTATCCTGCCAAAACAACTCTCTTCCCACAAAGACTGTAAGAGATCTAGAATATCAAAAAATCTGGAAAGTTTACACCATATAGCCCCAATACAGTTTACACATTTATCCCCAATGAGCCAGAAGAAGAACCACTGTTTAGAGCACTCAACTGTGTTTTCAAACTCTTAATCCCACCCTTTTTTATTTTATACACCAATTCATGGTGATTTGTCTATTTTTTTATTTTTATTTATTTATTTATTTATTTTCTGGTAAAGATAGGGTCTAGCTCCATTGCCCATGATGGTCTCAAACACCTGACTGATCCTCCCATCTCAGCATCCCAAAGTGCTAGGATTACAGATTACAGGTGTGAGCCACTATGCACAGCAGGCAATTTCTTTTTTAAATAGCATTTATATTTGATTATTCTAAGGACCTGTACCTAAAATAGTCTCAGGTCAGCAGGCACACAAAAAAAATGTACAACGTATATTATAAAGATGGGTCATAAATTATTGTTCCAAATTTTTCATGAGCCATGTACATGTCTCTTGGCAGGACAGAACTAATAGGATAGATATATAAAGGGGAGTTTATTAAGTATCAACCTGTACAATGACAAGGTCCCACAATAGGCTGTCTACAAGCTGAGGAGAAAGGAGAGCCAGTCCAAGTCCCAAAACTGAAGAACTTGGAGTCCAATATTCAAGGGCTAGAAACACCCAGCATGGGAGAAAGATGTAGGCTAAGAGGCTAAGCCTGTCTCTTTTTAACATTTTTCTTCCTGCTTTATATTCACTGGAAGCTAATTAGACTGTGCCCACCAGATTAAGGGTGGATCTGCCCTCCCTAATCCACTGACTCAAGTGTTAATCTCTTTTGGCAACACCCATACAGACACACCCAGGATTCATACTTTGTATCCCTCAATCCAATTGAGTTGACACTCAGTATTAGTTAACTATCACAGGCCTCCATAAAAGATTTGGCTTCCATGCCTCATTGACATAAGGCTTGGCCATGTTATTTGGCTAATGAAATGTAAATGCAAATCACATATGTTACTTCTAAGCTGAAGTTTTTAGAGCCGTCACAGAGTTTCTTCATTGCTCTTTCTCTCTCTCCTGGGATCAGTGTGTCCCATATTGGGGTTACTCTATTAACCTGTATTCTGGAGTGAATTTGACAGTTGGGGGAGAGCCACAGCTGACAACTACAGCCAATATGAACGAGAAAGAGGGTTTTGTTGTTGTAAGCCATCAAAGAGTTGTGTGTAAAATGCCACACCACAGTGAAAACTGACTAATAAAGCCATAATACAGTAGATGAAGGAAGAAAATTCAAAACAAATTGGTATCAGAACAACACCCCTGAACCAGAAAGGGCTTCAAATCAATAAATAATGATCACTAATTTTCATATCAGTGTTTCTCAGACTATGATTATATACCAATTACCTTTCCTAAAAAAATTTATTTTAGCATAAACCAACAACTATATAAATAAAATTATTCAAAAACTGAAAGAAAAAAGACTCAAAATTCAAGCCCACATTTTTGTATTATAACTACTGGATTCCACAGAAATAAAATGATCCTGCTAAATTGCTATCAACATTCCTAAATGCTTCCTCCCAATTTCTGATAATATCACTGCAAACAGATTACAGTTCACAGAACCCGCCGGTCCACAGAGCACACATAGGGTAGCACGGTTCCAGGGCATGTGGGATTAATAAATATGACGGTTTTTATGACACTGAAAACTAATATAACTGAGAAAAAATTATAGACAAATTTGGCCCCCAAAAAACAGATAAAAATTCTTCTTACTATCTTTCCCACTCTGCAAAAATATCAGTGGTTCCTGTTTCTATAGGCATAAAAATCAAGGTTTGTTCTTTTTTCCTTTCTTTCAGTCTATCAGTGACAGACATTTAGGTTATTTGAAAGGTGCCTAGCTCCCAGACTTAGTAATTTTAAATGAAATGCTTTCCACTATAGCAAATAGGAACCCAATTATTTTATATTGACATATGTAGTTTACTGCCTTTCTCTCTTATTATCATCTAGATACTGGAAAGCAGCTAGTTATTTTCAATTATTTAGCAACCTGCGAAAAACATGATTTAGAACCAAAACTCCAAGCATATTTTAAATCACATCTAATTTTCTAAAGAATGAATCTTTGCTGTATCGCAGATGATTCAAAATTTTAGAAATTCATCTCAACCCTTTAAAGTAGCTTCTGGTTTGCCCAGAAATACTTTTTCAGTGGTAAGATTCCAATCCTGATGAATGCCATTATATATACACCATCCTTCTAGGTTGCTGCAGCAGCTGTTAGCTAAAAAAAAAAGTTGTTTAAAAATGACTAGAAGAAAAAGAAATGATTGTTTTATTTTCACTCAAATAAAGAAAAATATATGTACTATATTTAAAGTGAAGCTGTTTTCCAAGAAGTTTTAAAAATGTGGATGGCAAAAGCCACATCTGTCATAGTTTTGGCAAAACAGTGACTGTTTTACTTTTGAAACCCTCAACTGCCTTTTGAAATTAATAGTAATTTTCTGAAATTTAAAAAAAAAAAAAAACCTTTGCAAATAAGAGAGGATTTTTTAAATCTCGCCAATTAACATTTCTGTAGCACTGATTAAGGTACAAAATTTCTCACATTCACAATCTAGTTAGTACCCAGAGTAACTCAGGCAGTTAAAACAAATATCATAACATTTATCCTCAATGAGCCAGAGAAGAACCATTGTTCAGAGAGCTCAACTGTGTTTTCAAACTCTAAATCCCATCCTTTTTTATTTTACACAACAAGTCATGGTGATCTCTCTCTCTCCTCTCTCTCTCTCTCTCTCTCTCTGACTGATCCACCCACCTCAGCATCCCAAAGGATTAAGATTACAGATTACAGGTGTGAGCCACTGCAACTAGCTGGCAGTTTCTTTCTTAAGCAACATTTATATTTGATTATTCTAAGGACCTGTATCTAAAAAAGTCTCAGGTAAGTAGGCACAAAAAAAAAAAAAAAAGAAAAAGAAAAAGAAAAGAAAAGAAATCTTCTTTTTTGCTCAACTACTATTAGGAAAAAAATGGATTTTATGTAAATAAAGGGAAGATGAAATAGAGGCCCTGAAGTGTGGTGCATGCCTGCGTGCGTAAGTGTGTTTGTGTGTGTGTGTTAAGGCACGGTCAGCTCAGTCATCTAACAGTATATTTTCACCCAGGTTGTCATCACATTAAAAACTGTGAGTTCACTAAAGCTATACTGACCCATGTGTATATCTTTTTTTCCAAAGAAACCTTCTAGATTTATCATTGGCTCAAAATGCAGGCTACACTCTCAATTTTCAAATTTTTGTTTGTTTTTGAAAGTCAAAGCCCATTAGTAAGAAAAAGTTGAGATCCTGTTCACAAAGAGACTTTGAGATCCTATAACTTTGGGCATAAGAAAAGACATCCTTTCATCTAAAAAATAAAATAAATTATACATTTAAGTTTTCCCAATGTACTGCCTGTTCTTAACTATTTTCTGTCACAATTTCATTTATTGTAGTCTTTTCTTATCTCTTCAATAAAAATAAATGCCCACTGATTAGATCTACTGCTTTTCATGCCCTTTGTCACTAAATAAATATTTGTTGATTGAGAATCATTAACTGAATGTTATCACAAGGATATGGAGAAATTTAAAATTATGCAATATAGCTTTATAAAGAATGGAATTTAAAAAATCACTGCAAATTGGGGGAAAAAACTTAGCAGAGGACATTTTACAATAAAATATGGACCTGGTAATTTTAGTTTGCTCTTTACAAAATATTTTTTTCAATTTCTGTACTTTTAATATTTAAGCATTAAGTCCAAGAACATACATTTTTTAAATGCAATTCTAGAAACCCACACAGCACAACTTTAATAAATGAACAATTGTCATTATGACAGTTCACAAATCTGGTTTTCATACAGTTCCCTTCATATATATATAGAGAGGGAGAGGGAAAAAAAAAAAAAAAAGAGAGAGAGAGAGAGGAGGTGGGGGAGTTTTGCTCTTGTTGCCCAGGCTGGAGTGCAATGACATGATCGCAGCTCAAGGCAACCTCTGCCTCCTGGGTTCAAGCGATTCTCCTCCTCAGCCTCACAAGTAGCTGGGATTGCAGGCACATGCCACCAAGCCTGGCTAATTTTTTTGTATTTTTAGTAGAGATGGAATTTCTCCATGTTGGTCAGGCTGGTCCTGAACTCCAGACCTCAGGTGATTCGCCTACCTCGGCCTCCCAAAGTGCTGGGATTATAGGCGTGAGCCACCGTGCCTGGTCCCTTTCCTATATTTTGTATTTATGAAAACTATTAAGTAGGTTTCATCATAAATATGGGAGTGGGGGGACCAAATACAGCTATCAGATATTAATGGTGGTTCTTATAGTAGTTGGGTATCTTTATACAGAAATGTAACTTAAACATTCCCAATATCCTCAACCTCTACATGGAATTTTTAAAAAGAAAACTAGTAAAATAGAATGCCAAGCTAATCTGAATCAACAGATCTCCTGATCTTTTACAGAACTGTCTATGGAATTTTCCAACAACTCTCCAGAAACATTAAATTTCTGGGACTACACCATGAATTATTTTCAGTCCTTAGACCTGTACTTTCCAATAAAGAAGCCAGTAGCTACAAGAGGCGATAGAGCACTTGAAATGAGGCTAGTGCAATTTAGAAACTGAATCTTATATTTTATTTCATCTTAATTATTAAATTTAAATTGTAAAAGTGTTATTCAAGTCAGTTACTGGAAAACTCTTAATTTTGTTCAGAAAATACTGGATATATGAACATACTTTTACACTGAAAATTATACTAAATTTAAATTAAGTATAGTCTGCCCTCTGGTTTTGCATCTACTGATTCAACAAACCTTAAATGGAAAGTATTTGGAAAAGAAAAATGGATGATTGCATCTGTACTAAACACTTAAACAGTCATTGTTTTCTTATCATTATTCCCTAAACAATACAGTATAACAAATATTTACACGGCATTTACATTTTATTAGGTATTGTAAATAATCTATACATGATTTACAGTGTAAGGGAAGATGTGCCTAGGTTATATGCAAATACTACATCATTTTATACAAGAGACTTAAGTATACTTGGATTTTGGTATACACAGGAAGTTGTAAAACAAGTCCCTCATTGATATGGAAGGATGACTGTATTTGCAATGAAAACTTGCCATCTGAATTAAGACTTGCTGTACCCAGATTTCAAAGATGTGATACAATAAAAGAATGAAAATCTCAATAAAATTTACATTGATTAGATGTTAAAATAATATATGAGGTAAATATACTTTATTACCACCAAATTTTATTCTACTGTTCTTTCACTTTTTTAATATTGTTACTAAAATTTCTGAACTACATATGTGGTTTGCATTTTATTTCTGTTGGACAGTACTGTATTAGACAATGATATTAATATAAAACCAAAAGTTCTGTTAAGTCAGGTTCCTTGAAGAATAATTTACATTGCATTAAAATTCATCCTTTACATGTACATTCATCCTTTACATCTAAACATTTTGATAAATTCATACAGTCAGGTAACCAGCACCGCAATCAGGATGTAAAACATTCTCACCACCCCCAAAAGTTCCCTCATGGCCCTTTGTAATCAACCTTAACCCACCACCCCAACCCCTGACAACAATCATCTGTTTTGTCCCTACAGTTTTGCTGTTTCTAAAATGTCATAAAAATTGAATAATACAGCATGCAGACTTTTGAGCCCAGTGAAATCAAATTTTAAATATTATATCATTCTATGGTATTAAAGGATTATGATCATTTTGATATTTCTTTTCCTTGTATCAAGAACCTTTATCAAGGCCTATTTTTTTCCCATTATTCCACTTTCAAAAGTGAACTTTCTTCCTTGTCATCATTCTAGTAATGTATTTACCCTTCAAGAAGACTTAGTATGATTGTATTATAGTTATTTACATTAGAGTCCTTCCTCCCCCCAGACTTAACTAGAAACCTGACTTTGCTTTCCACAGCATTAACTCTGTCTAGTGCAGTTAACAGTGCAAATGACAATGCTGAGAAGATATTTCCCACTGTGTTCTAAAACAAAGTAAAGAAAAAAAAAAAGAAATGAGTAATGGAGGTTATCCTCCAGATTAGATATCTACTTTTATTGAAGACTCCAAAAAGAGTATAAGGCTATACAGAGGATCCCTGAACTATGAATCCAGCCAGCCAGGGGTGAATGTTACTGGAGCTTTAACTATGCCAGTATTTTCACCTGGATTGCTATTGGTTTTGTCAGAGCTTGCTAACAAAGTTGAGTAAATGTGGAGTCGTCTTTCTAAGAGCATTTTCTCATAAACCTTGTTATTTCTAGTATATGATTTTATAGAACAAAAAGTTTTCCAAGAATATATGTATCACATTATAACAGAAACAGCTGTACCACACAAAGAGCTTAACAAAATTCTAACACTCTATCTGAAAAGTCAGATATTTATTTGTAATCATTAATGTTCATATAGTTAAATATATAAAATATAAGAAATATATCTATTAAATAGTTAATTAAGTATTACTATTAAGTTCACTGCTTTCAAGTACTTACTAAAGTCTCCAGTAAGAAAAACTCCTTCTGCTCCTGGGGCCCATTCTTTGCAGTATAAACCACCATCAGCACATCTGTGGACGCCAAATGATTCATAGCCTCTGGAAAACTTATCAATACCGCCTTCATTTTCTCCAATGCTGTTCAAAATTTGGCTAAACTTCTTATACCTTTGAAGAAGTGTGAAAGAAAATAAGTTAGAAAATTAAATGGTCTTCTAGAAAAGCTACTGTACTTAAGTAACTTCTTTAGTCTTATTCAGGGAAAAAAAAGACATTATTAAAGAGGAATAATATGAATAATTTCATTATTAGTAGAGGTTACTAGGTAGGATAGAATCATTCTTATTTAAAATAAACTGAGCTAATCTAACTAGCATTTTTTGTAACTTCAAGCACTGGTATGACAGAGGAAATATGACGGTTATTCTATTCCATGAATTATTTTTTAAAAACTAGCATCATAGCAATTTCCATGTCAAGACAGTGTAATGAAACAGAATCTCCACATCTCTCTGCTCTGGTTCCTAAAAAAAAATGAAAGTAACACAGTCAAAATTCAGCAAGAAAAATGAAATTAGTCTACTGCAGAGTTTGGCAAACTTTCCCTGTGAAGGGGCAGACGGCAAATATTTTAGGCTTTGTCAGCCATATGGTCTCTGTCACAGCTACTCAAGGGTGTCTCTGAAGTATGAAAGGGCCATGGACAATAAGTTAATGAGTGGGTGTGGCTGTGTTCCAATAACACTTTATTTACAATAACAGGTGGTGGGCCAGATTTGGCCTACAGCCTTTTCCTTCATTAAAGCAACTAGGCATGGCAAGAACATACATCATATCAAAGTACAAAAGCCAGTGGCCACAAGAAGAAATCAAAGATTTCTAAGCAGGACCAAGAACAGCACATGCCTGCTCCTGACCCTCTCCCAGTTCCCCTGGATTAGGTACTGGTATACCAAAAAGTACTACCCTGTTTTCATTAGAATCCCCTATATCCAGTAAGAAACAAACTAGATAAAACTGGAGAAGTAAACCATGTGGCAGTTGCTCTATGTCAGAAGTGAAGGTTACAGAGCTATACAATGAACTAGGCAATGCCAATAAGCTTCTCTACACCTCCCCGTAACCTGAGGGGTAAGCAGTCTTTCCCAGAAAGATGGCAGGAATCTAGGCACAGAATATCCAGGGAATATAAAAAATTTGATGTGCAGAATAATGAACAACATCTCAATTTAGCTATACAGAAAATAAACAATTTTACAAATAGTTCACATTATACAACTTAATGAAAAATAAACCCAAAATAATAAGAGCTGAAAGATTATATAACAAAACAACAGAATGATAAGAAAAAGGAGATTGTAGACTTAAGGAAATAAATAGAGGAACAAATTATATCACTAGATAATGAAAAATAAGTTAGACTCAGAAAGAAAAGTACATACTATAGCAAAAATAGCAATTACTTAAATGAATAAACAATTGAGAATTGAAATAATTAAAGAAAAACAAATTTGAATATATTAAAGAGAATCTAAGACATAACCAAAATAGACAAAAAAAAATCCAAATATGGATATCTGGTGACTGAAAAATAAAACCAAATAAAATGAATATAGAAGATATAAAACAGAAAAATTTTCCTAAAGGATTAAAGCCACATACTTAAAAGAGCACACTATGTTTTAAGTAAAGTTTGGGAAAAAACACACACAAAATATATCCCAATCTAAGCAACTGAAATCCAAAAGGTAAAAAAAAAAATGAGTCTATAGACAACCAGGCGAAAAAAGGCAACATTAATTAAAAACCAAAAGATGAAGCCAACTCCACACTATTCTAAGAAGGAAAAGTAGTAATCTAAGAATATCCTATAGACAAGTTTCTATTCATATATAAGGGATTTTTTTAAATATTGTCAAATTTAAAATTGAGTTTTACTCAATGACACTAAGGAACCATTCTTGAAGAAAAATAAGCTACTTTCCATTTTTCTACATGACAAAACATTAAAAACAAACACATAAAAGGATGAACAGTTATTGTAGGAGTGTGGCTAAGAACAGACGCCTTAAATATAGAACCTTGGCTAGACAATTGTGAAACTGTGTGAATGTGATCATAAAAAAAGATCTCAACTGACAAAGTAAAAATATTATATTAAAAAAAAAAGGATGAGTGAAAGGGGGATAAAATTTTATAGCAGAGATTCACTCAACACTGAGTAAAATTTAAGGTTGTCATCATTATGCTTTTTAATTTATTAATCTTAGATAAGCATTTAAGAAATAACACTTTACTTAAGGTAAAGAAAGTTGTATACGAATTCCAATAATTTCTTCCTTCCATTTCACTTTAGTTTCTTTGTTTAAAGTTAACAGACATTTATTTTCTCATATTTTCATTATAGTATTTCTATTAAGCCTTTTTTCTAACCTTCTATGTAAAGATAAGTATATAAAAATATCAACAATGATATACTCTTAATATCAGTGAAGATTATTTTGGTAAGATTTCTTTGCCTTGTTCTAATCATGTATAACAAATAACTACCATTTTAAGAAAAATGAAGTAGTTTGCCTAAAACTATAATTTTTCACATTATTAAAACAGCAAAATAATTTTATATAATATTCATAGGAATTTTACCAGATATGTAAAACTAGTTTTCTAAAATTTAGGGAACTGAAATCATTTGAAGTAGATCTACAGAGTAAAACTGAGTTTCTGAAACAGTATTAAGCAGAAGAAAAAATTCAATATGTGATAAAAGGGCATTTCAAAACAGTAAGGATGGCTTATTCAATAAAATATAGAAATCTGTAAGTTTGTCATCAAAAAGTAGATCTCTAAAACCAAAATAACTTCCAAAGAGATCAAACTTATAAACTTTAATATTTTTAAAGTAAATAAGTCCAAGAGTTCATAGAAAATGAAACTCAAGTGGCCAGTAAACATTAGAAACAATGATCAAACTCATATATAACTTAAGAAGTGCAAACCTAAACTTCAAAATTCAGTTTTCCACCTAAAAGACCCAGAAACATATGATAGTCTATATGGCTGGGATACAGTTCAGGAGAAAAGACATTTTCTAATGCTCTTCATTAAAATATAAATTAGAAAACAATTTGGCAACAGCTATGAAAATTTCAAAATAACACTCTTCGAATAAGTAACTATTTTTAGAAATTTGTCCTTTGGATATACATCACACAAAGATGCAAAGACATCTATGGGTACAATAGTATTTATTCTAGTACTTATTCTTTATGGCATTATCTGCAATACAAAACCATGGAAAATAACCACCTTTGCAAAAATGGGAAGTTGGTGAATGAACTGTGGAATATCCAAACGATAAATTACATGACAACCATTGAAAAAAAATGAGGTAGGACAAAATGTGCTGATATGGAACACTGCCTGAAATAATCCAAGTCTCACAGATAGTTTTTATTCAAGGGAACACAAACTGAACCACCCACAGGAGCCAGGCAGGCATCATAAATATGAAGAATTGACCCAACAAAAGAAACACAAAATTGCAAAGCTGATGATAAAATAATTAAAGAAAGCAATGCAGAAAGAAACTCTGTTGAGATGGAAAGTATAAGCCTCACCTAAAAGCATAGCCTCTATTTAATAGTTACAGCTCATTGTAACGTAGCATATTTTGTCCAATCATGTAATTATTCAAGAACATAGAAAATTACAGACTTTTTCTATGAACTCTTCCTAATGTAAACAGTGGGAACTGTTTCAAAATACTTAAAATACTTACCTAGACAAACAAACTAGATATGCAGGCCTGATGAGACATCATATGCAATCTTTTTAAATCATATGAGAAAATATTCTCTCTCTCTCTCTCTCTCTCTCTCTCTCTCTCTCTCCCCCCCCCCCACTCCCTCTCTGTGTGTGTGTGTGTGTGTGTGTGTGTGTGTGTGTGTGTGTGTGTGTGT